>NC_061514.1:226008519-226095476 GCF_022539505.1 Lolium rigidum
CAAAAAAACTCAAGAAAATAAACTTTTATAGCACATAGAGGATGACATGCGGGTCCCATGTAGCCGGCAGGTTCCTCAACGTTTCAAACGTGGCATGAGATCGAAAGAAAAAGGCAAGTGACCAAATATCGGGAGCCAAAAATAATTCAAGAAAAGAAACTTGAGTGTACATAGAGGATGACATGCGGGTCCGATTTAGCGACGGCGGTATCACCGTTTGAGAGGCGGCGGGGGATCGAAAGAAAAAGGCAAGTGACCAAATTTGAGGTGCCAAAAAAAAACTCCAAGAAAAGAAAGTTGATTGCACATAGAGGATGACATGCGGGTCCCATTTAGCAGACGGCGGTCTCAACGTTTCCAAGGCGGCAAGGGATCAAAAGAAAAAGGAACTAGCCAGAAATCAGGGGGTAAAAAAAAATCCAAGAATAGAAAGAATTTTGGTTCATAGAGGATGACATGCGGGACCCATGATCCTGCATCGTAAACGGCTCGATCGGAGAACGTTGAACGAGATGGCGCGATCGAGAAAAAAAACAATGCCAGAGAGGCTGCCATCCGGGCCCTACATCCCTCGGCGGTGCGGATTTGCGTTGACTCGGCCGGCGAACCCGAGATTTCGAGATGCACCACGTCCCGGGCCACCATACGCGACGTTTTGGCCGCTTTCGTCGGGCTAGGTGGCCTCAAAAACGAGAAAAAAAAGTTTTGACATGCACCACGGAGGGACCCAAAATCGTCGGCCATGGTACACCAGCAACCACGGCGCGACTTCAACTTCGTCGGCCATGGCAACTTTTCTTGTAGTGAATGCTCAAATGTCCCATTCATGAGCTCCCCCGTAATGTTATTGTTAATAATTTTTATGCGAGGCTTTCAGGACAACACAAGGACTATCTGGATGCCTGTTCGGAGGGATCTTTCACAAGCAAGGAGGTTGTAGCTAGGTGGGATCTTCTTGATCGGATTGAGGAGAACGCTGAAGGATGGGAGAACGACAAAGGTAAAGAGTCAGGTATAAATTATGATTATGAATGCATTGAAGCTTTTATGGATACCGATAAATTTCGAAATATGAGTGCTACTTATGGTCTTGACTCTCAAGTTGCTGCAAATCTTTATAAAGCCTTTGCTTCTCATTTTGAATTGCCTAAAAAGAATTTTGATAAGTATCATGAACCTTTTAAAGAGGCTTGCATGAAGAATGAAATTTTTGTTAATTATTGCAATAAGCATGCTCAAACTCCTAAGAATGCTATTTCTTATAAGCATGTTAATTTTTGTGGAATACATAGACCTTGTGGAATTAATCAAATCAAAGATGAATATTGTATCCATCATGCTAATGAAAAAACTAGAAAGTGGTTTAGGGCTTTAGATGATCTTGGTAAAAAAGTTTGTGTCCTCTATCCTTTTATTTGTGAAGTTTGCCATGAAGTGGGTCATTTTAATTTTCAATGCTCCTCCAATGATAATTTGAACCCAATGAGTGCTGCAAATTTGTATTGTGATGATGAAATTACTCCTAATCAGCATGATGAACTTACTTTATTTTTGGGGTGTGAAGAAGCTGTCGAGAAAAATCTCTTTGTTACATATGAGTGATCTTGATATTGATGATGTCCTGCATGGGTGTTTTTCTTATTGCATTGATAATAGCCATACAAATACTTACATACAAAATATTTTAGAAGATGACACCTTGCCAAAATATGATAGGACCGCTGTGTGTTTTCAACTGATTAATGAAAAGGAGGGATCCTGCCAAGTTTCTTCTATTGTTTCTGAAAGTAAATCAGGTTATGCGGACAAGCCACCCGTCAAGCCTCTTCCTCCTAAAAAAGGGAACGAGGAGAAGGAAGAGAAGAAGAAGAAGAAAAAGGGAACGAAGAAGAAGAAGAAGGAGAATAAAAAGAAAGAGGTAACGGCGTATCCCCGCGTGAATGAGATAACGCTAGGTAACCGTAAGTATGTTGCTCCTAATGATTATTGTGATAATGAACCTGAATACGATGATCTTCCTATGCCCTTTACATACATTAGCAATCATGATTTGAATGAGCACACTACTTTTGATATTGCAAATCTCTGGGAAACTAATTCTGAAAATGATGATGATAATAATTGCCATAGTGTCAGTGCTATCCATGCTTCCTCCCATAATGATATAGAAAGCTCTAAGCTTGGGGAAGAGGTGTTTGAAAATCCTTTAGCTACTGGTCATTATGTTCTTGATACATCTCCTTCTAATAACAATGATGGTGTGGACACGAGATAAACCGATTGTGAAAGATAACTATTCTATTTCTTATGATGACACTGTGCCTCCGACCTTTGATGATTATTATAAAGAATGCTATGATATAGGTTATAACTATCCTTATGAAACTTGTCATAGTCATGATTGGATTACCAAAAACAATTCTTTTGATATGCAACTTGTTTACCATGTTCAAATTCTTGATAATAATCTTGCTCCAATTATTATTAATGAGAATAACTCTTCTTATGCCAAAATTAATGATACTTCTATGCATATGAACCATGATAAGAATGTTTTAAGTGATGAGTATATTGTGGATTTCATCAATGATGCTACTGAAAGTTATTATGAGAGAGGGAAATATGGTTATATGCATCTTAATAATATTAAGTTTCCCCTCTTTATGTTGAGAATCTTGAAGTCACTCGTATTTTATCCTCTTATGCTTGTCACTTTGTTCTTCATGAATTCATTTGTGTACAAGATGCCTCTTCATAGGAAGCATGTTAGACTTAAATGTGTTTTGAATTTGCCTCTTGATGCTCTCTTTTGCTTCAAATACTATTTCTTGCGAGTGCATCATTAAAACTGCTGAGCCCATCTTAACGGCTATAAAGAAAGAACTTCTTGGGAGATAACCCATGTGTTATTTTTCTACAGTACTTTGTTTTATATTTGTGTCTTGGAAGTTGTTTACTACTGTAGCAACCTCTCCTTATCTTAGTTTCGTGTTTTGTTGTGCCAAGTAAAGTCGTTGATAGAAAGGTTGATACTAGATTTGGATTACTGCGCAGAAACAGATTTCTTTGCTGTCACGAATCTGGGCAAAATTCTCTGTAGGTAACTCAGAAAATTATGCCAATTTACGTGACTGATCCTCAGATATGTACGCAACTTTCATTCAATTTGAGAATTTTCATTCGAGCAAGTCTGGTGCCCTTTTAAAATTCGTCTTTACGTACTGTTCTGTTTTGACAGATTCTGCCTTTTATTTCGCATTGCTTCTTTTGCTATGTGGGATGGATTTCTTTGTTCCATTGACTTTCAGTAGCTTTGGGAAATGTCCAGAAGTGTTAAGAATGATTGTGTCACCTCTGAACATGTGAGTTTTTGATTATGCACTAACCCTCTAATGAGTTTGTTTCAAGTTTGGTGTGAAGGAAGTTTTCAAGGGTCAAGAGAGGAGGATGATATACTATGATCAAGGAGAGTGAAAGCTCTAAGCTTGGGGATGTCCCGGTGGTTCATCCCTGCATATTTCAAGAAGACTCAAGCATCTAAGCTTGGGGATGCCCAAGGCATCCCCTTCTTCATCGACAAATTATCAGGTTCCTTCTCTTGAAACTATATTTTTATTCGGTCACATCTTATGTACTTTACTTCGAGCGTCTGTATGTTTCTTGTTTTTGTTTTTGTTTGAATAAATGCTTGTGTGGGAGAGAGACACGCTCCGCTGGTTCGTATGAACACATGTGTTCTTAGCTTTTAATTTTCATGGCGAAGGATGAAACTGCTTCGTTAATTGTTATATGGTTGGAAACGGAAAATGCTACATGTAGTAAGCTGGTATGATGTCTTGAATAACTTGATACTTGGCAATTGTTGTGCTCATGTTTAAGCTCTTGCATCATATACTTTGCACCTATTAGTGAAGAAATACATAGAGCTTGTTAAAATTTGGTTTGCATGAGTGGTTTCTCTAGAGTCTAGATATTTTCTAGTGAGGTGTTTGAACAATAGAGAAGACAATGTATAGTCTTATAATGCTTGTAATATGTCTTTTATGTAAGTTTTGATGTACTAGTTTATGCTTGTGTTTGCTTCAAACAACCTTGCTAGCCTAAGCCTTGTATCAAGAGGGAGTACTTCTCATGCATCCAAAATCCTTGAGCCAACCACTATGCCATTTGTGTCCACCATACCTACTTACTACATGGTATTTCTCCGCCATTCCAAACTAAATTGCTTGAAGTGCTACCTTTAAATTTCTATCCTCTACCTTTACAATATATAGCTCATGGGACAAATAGCTTAAAAACTATTGTGGTATTGAATATGTACTTATGCATTTTATTTCTTATAAGTTGCTTGTTGTGCGATAACCATGTTCCCGGGGACGCCATCAACTACTCTTTGTTGAAAATCATGTGAGTTGCTATGCATGTTCGTCTTGTACGAAGTAAGGGCGATCTACCACTTTATGGTTAGAGCGTGCATATTGTTAGAGAAGAGCATTGGGCCGCTAACTAAAGCCATGATCCATGGTGGAAGTTTCAGTTTTGGACATATATCCTCAATCTCATATGAGAAAATTAATTGTTGCTACACGCTTATGCATAAAAGAGGAGTCCATTATCTGTTGTCTATGTTGTCCCGGTATGGATGTCTAAGTTGAGAATAATCAATAGCGAGAAATCCAATGTGAGCTTTCTCCTTAGACCTTTGTACAGGCGGCATAGAGGTACCCCTTTGTGACACTTGGTTAAAACATGTGCATTGCGATAATCCCGGTAGTCCAAGCTAATTAGGACAAGGTGCGGGCACTATTAGTATACTATGCATGAGGCTTGCAACTTGTAGGATATAATTTACATGATACATATGCTTTATTACTACCGTTGACAAAATTGTTTCTTGCTTTCAAAACCAAAGCTCTAGCACAAATATAGCAATCAATGCTTCCCTCTGCGAAGGGCCATTCTTTTACTTTTATGTTGAGTCGGTTTACCCATTTCTCTCTATCTTAGAAGCAAACACTTGTGATTAACTCGTGCATTGATTCTTACATACTTGCATATTATACTTGTTATATTGCTTTGCATTGACAATTATCCATGAGATATACATGTTACAAGTTGAAAGCAACCGCTGAAACTTAATCTTCCATTGTGTTGCTTCAATGTCTTTACTTTCAATTTATTGCTTTATGAGTTAACTCTCATGCAAGACTTATTGATGCCTGTCTTGAAAGTACTATTCATGAAAAGTCTTTGCTATATGATTCAATTGTTTACTCATTGCATTAACATTGCTTCAAATCGCTGCATTCATCTCATATGCTTTACAATAGTATGATTAAGATTATGTTGGTAGCATGTCACTTCAGAAATTATCTTTTATCGTTTACCTACTCGAGGACGAGTAGGAACTAAGCTTGGGGATGCTGATACGTCTCCAACGTATCTATAATTTCTGATGTTCCATGCTTGTTTTATGACAATACCGATATGTTTTGTTCACACTTTATGTCATTATTATGCATTTTCCGGAACTAACCTATTGACGAAATGCCGAAAGGCCGATTGCTTGTTTTCTGCTGTTTTTGGTTCCGGAAAGGCTGTTCGGGCAATATTCTCGGAATTGGACGAAATCAACGCCAAACCTCCTATTTTTCCCCGAAGGCTCCGAACACCGAAGAAGAGTCGGAGAGGGGCCGGGGGCCACCACACCATAAGGCGGCGCGGGCCGGACCACGGCCGCGCCGGCCTAGGGTGAGGCCACCCTGTCAGCCCTCCTGCGCCGCCTCTTCGCCTATATAACCCCTTTCGACCTAAAAACGCAGTACCAATTGACGAAACTCCAGAAAGACTCCAGGGGCGCCGCCACATCGCGAAACTCCAATTCGGGGGACGAAGTCTCTGTTCCGGCACCTGCCGGGACGGGGAATTGCCCCGGAGTCATCTCCACCGCCGTCTCCACCGCCATCTTCACCGCCATCGCTGCCTCCATGATGAGGAGGGAGTAATCCACCCCGAGGCTGAGGGCTCCGCTGTAGCTATGTGGTTCATCTCTCTCCCATGTACCTCAATACAATAATCTCATGAGCTGCTTTACATGATTGAGATTCATATGAGTTTTGTATCACTACTATTCTATGTGCTACTCTAGTGATGTTATTAAAGTAGTTTTATTCCTCCCGCACGGTGTAATGGTGACGAGTGTGTGCATCCGTGTTAGTACTTGGCGTAGGCTATGATTATGATCTCTTGTAGATTATGAAGTTAACTATTGCTATGATGGTATTGATGTGATCTATTCCTCCTACATAGTGTGATGGTGACAGTGTGCATGCTATGTTAGTTCTTGGTGTAATTGTGTTGATCTATCTTACACTCTAAGGTTATTTAAATATGAACATTGAATATTGTGGAGCTTGTTAACTCCGGCATTGAGGGTTCGTGTAATCCTACACGATTAGCGGTGTTCATCATCCAACAAAAGAGTGTAGAGTAGTCCTATTATGTGATCATTGTTGAGAGTGTCCACTAGTGAAAGCAGGATCCCTGGGCCTTGCTTCCAAGCATCGAATCTCCGTTTGTTTACTTGTTTCTACTGCGTTACTACTGCTGCGTTACTACTGCTTGTTTACTCGTCCTGGGCAAAGCACTTTTACGGTGCCGTTGCTACTGCTTATATATATTCATACCACCTGTATTTCACTATCTCTTCGCCGAACTAGTGCACCTATTAGGTGTGTTGGGGACACAAGAGACTTCTTGCTTTGTGGTTGCAGGGTTGCTTGAGAGGAATATCTTTGACCTCTTCCTCCGTGAGATCGATAAACCTTGGGTGATCCACTTAAGGGAAACTTGCTGCTGTTCTACAAACCTCTGCTCTTGGAGGCCCAACACTGTCTACAAGAATAGAAGCTCCCGTAGACATCAGTCATCATCAAGTTCAATATAAGTTTCATCAAGATCATCACTAGGATTCCCCTAGCTTGAGGTGAACTAACATGTGTAATAGTATTTTCAGCATTTTCAAGTTGTTTAGCTAGCTCTAGCAATTGTAGTATCTAGGAAAGGACCTAACAAACCACTCTTATCAAGCACAGTAGAAGCATCATCAAAATCATCAGGAGCATTATCATATTCAGAAGAATTAGTAGTATGTGGTGGAGTAAGAAGCTTACTCATAACAGATGGCGAGTGAAGAGTAACAGAGGTGTTCAGAGTTGTACCTCTTGTTGTAGTGAATGACAATATAGGGAACTTCGATTCAGGAGCGTTCCCCATAATAAATAAATTGCAGCGAACAATACCACCTTCAAGTGGGCTTGTAAATAAAGCTATGCTCCCCGGCAATGGCGTCAGAAAATAGTCTTGATGACCCACAAGTATAGGGGATCGCAACAGTCTTCAAGGAAAGCAAAACCCAAATTTATTGATTCGACACAAGGGGAGCCAAAGAATATTTATAAGCTTTAACAGATGAGTTGTCAATTCACCTGCACCTGGCAATAGACTTGCTATCAACAATTTATCAGTAGTAACAGTTTTATAGCAGTGGTAGTAATGAAGTAGTACCAGTAATGAAATAAAAACAGTAGTAGCGATGATTGCAGTAGGCAACATGATTAAAATACTGTAGGCACGGGGATGGATAAACCGGGCGTTGCATGAATGAGAGAGTCCATGTAATAGCAAGACATATGCATTGCAAATAATAATGATATAAGCATCGTAATATAATATAACCATAAGCGTGCGTTCCTATTTAGTCGCGCGTGTTCGCAATGAGAAACTTGCATGACATATTTTGTCCTACCAGCCCGTTGCAGCGGGGCCTCTAGGAAAACTACTGGTAATTAAGGTACTCCTTTTAATACAGTACCGGAGCAAAGCATTAACACTCCGTGAACACACGTGATCCTCACATGATAGCCATCCCATCCGGTTATCACAATTATCGTCACCTTGGGACCTCGGGTTCCGGACAACAATATGTGTATACAACTTGCAGATATAATCAAAAACAATAATTATCCTCATGAATCAATAACATGTTCAGATCTGAGATCATGGCACTCGGGCCCAAAGTGACAAGCATTAAGTATAGCAAATCGCAACATTGTCAAAAATACTAACAACGGATACTAGGCGCCCATAAAAATCTTATAGCTATTACATGACCAGTCTCATCCAATCCCTACCATCCCCTACAGCCTACAGCGGGGAATTACTCACACATGGATGGGGGAATCATGGATGGTTGATGGAGAGGCGTCGGTGATGGCGATGGTGATGATCTCCTCCAAATCCCCATCCCGGCAGGGTGCCATAACGGAACTTCTGGTCCCGGGATTGGGGTTTCTGGTGGCGGCGGAGCAGCGGAACTCTTTCTGGAAAAACGTCTAACCCCTCTCGGTTTTCAGGTCAGGAGGCTTATATAGTGCGAAGGAGAGGTCGAAGGGGTGGCCGAGGCGGCCGGACCACCCCTTGGCGCGGCCAAGGCCTGGCCCGCGCCAAGGGTGGGTGTAGGCCCCTCATGGCCCCCCTCTATCTCGTCTTCTGGCTCCGGGAGTCTTCAGGTGAAATATTGGTTTTCTATATTTTTCGGGAATTTTCCTGAAAGTTGGATTTCTGCACAAAAAACGAGACACAAGAGCAATTCTGCTAAAAACAGCATTAGTCCGCGTCAGTTGTATTCAAAACACACAAGATAGAGGGCAAACAACAACAAAAGTGTTCAGGAAAGTGGATACGTTTTGGACGTATCACGTCCTTACTCCTCAAGATAATGCCACTCATAGTGCTGAGGTGACCCATCCAAAGACATCCATTAAAAATCCCATCACTGGCTTTGTCCCCATAAAGGACAAACCCAATGAGGATGATGGAGTTGGTGACACCGACACTTCGACTCTAGGAGAGGATGGAACATAAGAGGAGAAGGGAGATTTGGGGGATAGTCCGACGGTGCCTCCACCAAGTAACTATGCCCCAAATGTCCCTATTCACATGCCCCACACATCGTCTCACAAGGACCATCGCCTAGACTTGATTCTTTAAATTTTCCAAATTGGGAATTCTTAATGCGCTCACACATTCACAACTCTTCTACCGAGTTATGGCATGTCATCAAAGAGGGCTTCAAACCCATGATCCGAACAATATCTCAAGGAGGGAGGTGGTGGACAACCAGGTCAACACTACCGCTCTTCACATGATACACTTGGCGGTCTCCTCCAAGGACCGCGCTCACATACGTCTTCACAAGACAGCCAAGGAAGCATGGGACAAGCTCGACGCGCTCTTCATCGGCAATGAGAGTATCCAAGACTCCAAGTTCGAAGAGGGCAACACCGCCGTAGATGGCTTCATCATGAACGATGGAGAAACCGCGGAAGACATGTACTGGCGGCTCGTCACCCCCGCCAAGCAAATGCGGGATCTTGGTGCTTCTCACGCCGATGACAAGTTGATCAAGAGGAAGTTTTACGATGCTCTCCTACCTTATGAGGAGCAAAGGTTGAACTCTATCCAACAAAACTCGTGTTACTGGAGAATATCCTCCAATGAAGTTTTGAGCGAGATCATCGCCATGTACATCTCGAAGAAGAATGCGAACGAGCTTGTGACGCGTGCTCTCAACTCGCGCAAGCCAAATCTCGCATTGAAGGCCAAGCTTGAAGATGAAGAAAGTGAAAGTGATGATGACCCTTTGGATTGGGCACCCGAGGATATCAAGTATAGCTACCATGAGCATATGGCTCTCGCCGCCAAGAAGTTTTGGGGCGACAACAAGGCAAGAGGATCCAATAGAAGCTTCTCAACAAGAGACTCACCAAGGGACAACCTAAGATACTATCCACATCCATCCTCAAGAAACTCAAGTGGGCCCAAGGAGATGCAAAAGGCAATGACTTGCTACAATTGTGGTGACAAAATTCACTTTGTCGCCGATTGCCACTTTGAGGAGAGGGAAGACAACGGTGGAAAACTTATCCGCAAGGACAAGTACAAGTCTCTTTACAACGGCGGAAAACTTGTCCGCAAGGACAAGTACAAGTCTCTCTACAACGGCTACACCAAGTAATCCCCCAACTCCAAGAGCTCCGACCAGACCTCTTTCACCAAGAAGCCAAGGGCCTTTGTGGCTCATGAAGAGTACTCCTCCTCCAAAGACACGTAGGACAGCACTTTGCCTTCATCACTTTTCCTTCATGGTCACGTAGGACAGCACCCCATGATCCATTATTTTCTTCACGAGAGGAGCCATCGTCGATAATGGGTTTGTACCAGCCTTCTGCTTTTCTTGCTGTGGCATACCATCCCTAATTTGGTTTACCGCTTTCTTCCCTTTAATATCAAGATCAAGCAGGGAGTGGTGTTTTGGAACATGGGAGCATATGCTCCCTATATTTTGAAATGCATGTTACATGTATTTTAAATTTCAAAAAAATTGAAACAAAAAATCCGCACATACATCTTCACGTGCTACGCGCTCACAAAGTCGTTTCATAAAAAATGAACTTATCATGTGACGTGTGTAAAAAAGACAAAATTCAGTGCAGAAAACAATGTTTTTCACAGGATAAGTTTTCTCTTTTTTACATAGGCCACAAAAAATATTATTTTTTCGTGAAACTTGACGCATACACATATATTATAGAGATGTACATGTAGAAATTTTTGTCAAAATTTTTCCACACTTCGAAATATGTTTTGTTGGTAGAGGGAGCATACGCACCCGGGAGCCGAATTGAATTTCCGGATCAAGCTTTGAATATTTAACCTGCATAAACAAAGACAAATAGGACTGGATAAATGAGGCCGACTGCTCAACACTAGATTTTCCATCGCCGAAGATCTAGTTATTTCTTAGATGCTAGGAGCGCCACCAGAAGAATATCTTTGATCTCATTTCATTACTGCATTAATTAAGGGGAATAAGCACCCAGTCCACACCTGTGTATCTGAACATACTTTCAGGTGACAGAGACCAATTTTCCCTTAGGCAATGTCTCAAAGCCTTTGCCTTTGAGCATGTCACCATTGCGTGCCGATTCAGGTTCCATTCCACGAATGGTACAAATGGGTAGTACATCCATGTTTCTGCTACATCTGTGCACTTGAACGCCAAGCTTATTAGAGGCAGCTTCCAGCCAAATACTTTCAGTTCAGGTGGCACTTTTGCATTCCTTATCAGTTTCCATAATGATCTGTCACCTTCAGGCATGGAGCTAGTTGCTTCTTGCTTTTCTTTTTCCTGCATTGGTAATCCCAGTTTATACATGTTAGATGTATATATCTGTATATTGTAGTTTCTTCCTATGTTAGGGGGCTTTCTGCATATGTGCACCTGTACATGTACTATATATTGTGGCCTTTGGCCCCCTGGTAATACAACAAGCATATTGCTCTAACATGGTATCAGAGCAAAATTGATCCTCTAGTTCCCCGGCCGACGGTGCTTGTTCCTCTCCTTCCGTCGCCCGTCCGTCCCCCATCCTCGATCTGGCCGGCTCGCCAAAGCAGCAAGTTGCTTCGCTCGATTCTTCTCCGTGCGGCTCTGCTCCTCCGCGCGTGATACGTCCTCCCCGAGCTCAGTACCCGTCCCGCCCGCCCCGCCCGCTCTCTGGATTCACAGCGACCGTGCGCCAGGGCGCTCTTCCCCGCCCGACGCGGCACGCCCTCCGCCCGACGCCGCCCAAGTTCTTCTCCGCCCGACGCCCGACGCCTCCGGCCGCGAGCTGCTCCCGGCCCGATCCCGCCCGTGGCCAATCTCTGCCTGCCTGCCTGCTCCCGGCTTGATCCCGCGCCGCGTGCTGCCTGCCTGTCTCCGATCTCCCTGCTGATCTTCCTGGCTGCCGATCTTCCCTGCCTGCCGATCTTCCTGGCCCGTCCTGAGATCGATCTCCGCGTGGCGGTGCAGTTGACTTCCATCTGAGTAAAAAAAAAAGCAAAAAAAATAAAAAAATACTGTCGTCGGCTGTTGTTATCCGATATCTTCTTCCGCTGATCCCGCCTTATCTTTGGGCCTCCCTTCGGTACTTGGTCTTTGTCCGCTGCCGCCGTGTATGATGGCTAGTCATTCTTCGTCGCCGTTTGCGGCCTCTTCACGCGGCTCTGCCCGCGCTACACCGACTCCGTCTACATCGGCTCGCCGCTCTATACCGACTTTCGCGACCTCTTCCCGCGGCTCTGGCCGCGCTTCGCCGATTTTGTCTCCCTCGTCCTGCCGCTCTACATCGACTTTTGCGGCCTCTTCATGCGGCTCTGCCCGCGCTTCGCCGACTTCATCTACGTCGGCCCGCTGCTCTACATCGACTTTTGCGGCCTCTTCCCGCGGTTATGGCCGCGCTTCGTCGACTCCGTCTACGTCAGCCTGCCGCTCTACATCGACTTTCGCGGCCTCTTCACGTGGTTATGACCGCGCTTTGCCGACTCTGTCTTCATCGGCGTGTTGCTCTCTGTCGCCCCCTGTGGGGACCCCGGACTAACTGTCCGAAATACCCTGTTATGTATACAGTTCACGATCCCATGATCAGTGTGCCGTGAACACATAACCGAACTGATATCAAATTACATCATCCATTACAAAACGGAATAAGAAAATTACAATGAGGTCACATGACCAATCTTTACATAATAGCCTTGAAGGGCCTAATCTAATCATCAGAGTCGCGGAATCACTTCAATCAGCGTAGAGCCCAAGTCATCCGCCATAACCCTACGAGCAACCGAGCGGGAAGACGTTCCTAGCTCGCATAGACGTCGCCAACTCCTTCTTCATCCGTCGTGTTCCTCCAAGTCTGGCCAAGTAAATAGCCAGGGACAAAGCCGTGAGTACATTTGGAATTGTACTCGCAAACCATCAAGAAAGGTGCTAACAATGCTAACTAAAAGAGACAAGAGAAGAAGGATAGTTTCTGATATGGGGTTGCCCGATCTTCTCAGTAAGCGATGGGTGGTGATGAACACGTGATGGTAGCAGCGGATGAAATCGATGATGATGAGGAGGATAACTTGTATGACGCCGACGAAGTCTCTCGATTGATTCCTGATGCCAACGCAACAGCTCTCAACCCTGCAAGATATTCGCAACTCCACACACTTGCGCACGTAGCCGCCGACCACGAAGCGGTAGATTGCAATCTTCTAATCCCCAATGGAACAGCGAGATCACACAAACTTTCGGTAGCAATAAAACTCCGGATCGCAACGAATTGGAGAGTTGGGGAACAATAGTTTTGCTTAGCAAACAACTATGAACTAGGGTTTATCTTAAACGTGGTCTAAAGCAGCTAGGGGGTCGTCCAAGGCACTTATATAGGCGTCCGGGACGAGTTCCGGTCGAAAAATACAAGTAAAACCGACCAGAATAGATCTGGTCGAGACAGACTCGGACTGGTCCGGTCTGGGATCCGGTCGACCGGGCTGTGGACCGGGCGGGCCGGTCTGTGGTCCGGTCAACCGGTCGGAAACCGGGAAACTGCGAAGTTTCCGGTTTCGCCCCGGTACGATAAATTTCCTCCGGTTGGCGGCCGGTTGTCGACCGGTCGACCGGGCCAGGGACCGGGCTGGCCGGTCTGGGGGCCGGTCGGACCGGGTTCTGGACCGGCCTGGACTTCTTCTTCTCCTCTCGCGCATGCCTCCCGCTCCTCCCTCGCGCGTCCATGAGATATCTTCATGTCCAGCTCCATGTCCAGCTTCACGGCCCTCTTGACGTCCGTCTTCATGTCCAGCTGCTCCTCTCCTCGTGCGATGCTTGTCTCCTCTTGATACCCGATGATACATAAGTAATAGGACTTAGGCAGTATAAAGTTCTCATCAATCAAAGTATCGTTTAGGAACAAGTTCACCTGTTGTTTAAGTAGCTTCGCACGAGCTCTTGTAATTGGTCCAATCCGAACTTCATTGGACTTGAGCTTCACAGACGAGGTTCATCTTCATTTGCTAATGACGGAGGTAGTAGTGAGGTAGGGATGTCCTCATCATCTCCCCCTTCAAAAGGCGTCGACCCCGACGCTCCAAGGTCTTCTCCGTCATATGGTGTCAAATCAGCAACATTGAAAGAATTACTGACACCAAACTCATCAACTGGAAGATTTATCGAGTATGCATTATCATTGATCTTGGCAAGCACTTTGTAAGGACCAGCACCACGAGGCTTCAACTTAGACTTCCGCAGCTTCGGGAACCTATCCTTGCGAAAATGTACCCAGACCATATCACCAGGCTTGAACAACATCTCTTTGCGCTTCTTGTTCATCCTTGCAGCATTGCTCTTGCCTTTCTTCTCGATCAACTCTTTAGTCTTCACATGGATCTTACGCACAAAATCTGCCCTCTTGGATGCCTCCATATTAACTCTTTCATGTATGGGCAAAGGCAACAAGTCAAGTGGAGTAATGGGTTTGAAACCATACACCACCTCAAAAGGACATAGCTCCGTGGTAGAGTGTACCGCCCTGTTGTAAGCAAACTCCACATGCGGCAAACACTCTTCCCACTCCTTCAGGTTCTTCTTGATCATGGATCTCAATAGTTGTGACAAAGTTCGATTCACCACCTCAGTTTGACCATCAGTTTGGGGATGACAAGTAGTACTGAATAGTAGCTTTGTCCCCAGCTTTCCCCAAAGTGTCTTCCAGAAGTAGCTCATGAACTTCACATCACGATCAGAAACAATAGTCTTCGGGACTCCATGTAGTCGAACAATCTCCCTGAAAAACAGGTTAGCAATATGCGACGCATCGTCGCTTTTGTGGCAGGCAATAAAGTGTGACATTTTAGAAAATCTGTCCACTACCACAAATATAGAATCATGGCCTCTCTTAGTACGCGGCAAACCCAACACAAAATCCATACTAATATCCTCCCAAGGTGTAGTAGGTGCCCGTAACGGAGTATACAAACCGTGAGGCTTCAGCTTGGACTTGGACTTGTTGCAAGTAATGCACCTCTTCACATACCTGTCCACGTCCCTCCTCATCTTTGGCCAATAAAAATGATCAGCGAGCATGAGTAGCGTCTTCTCACGCCCAAAGTGACCCATCAAACCTCCAGCATGTGATTCCTGCAATAAGAGCAAACGCACAGACGATTCTGGAACACATAGTTTGTTAGCTCTAAACAAGAACCCATCGTGTATGTGATATTTTTCCCATGCTTTACCCATAACACACAAGCGGTACGGTTCAGCAAAATCATGATCGATCGCATATAAATCACATAACACCTCTAATCCAGGAATTTTAACATCAAGATGGGTTAATAGCATAGTCTTCCTAGATAGAGCATCGAGCAACAATATTATCTTTTCCCTTCTTATGCTTAATAATGTACGGAAAAGACTCAATAAACTCAACCCACTTAGCAAGACGCCTATGCAAAGTAGATTGGGCTTTCGGATATTTCAAAGCTTCATGATCAGAATGTATGATAAATGCTTTTGGCCACAAGTAATGTTGCCAAACCTCAAGAACTCTAATTAAAGCATACAATTCTTTATCATATATAGGATAGTTCAACTTAGCACCGAGATAATTTCTCAGAAAAATATGCAATTGGGCGACCCTCTTGCATCAACACACCACCAATTCCAATACCACTAGCATCACATTCAATCTCAAATTGCTTATTGAAATCAGGAAGTGCAAGCAACGGTGCAGAAGTTAACAATCGTTTCAGTTCATCAAAAGCATGATCTTGGGCAACTCCCCACTCAAAGACAACACCCTTTTTAGTCAATTCATTCAAAGGTGCAGCAATAGTAGAAAAATTGGGCACAAAACGGCGATAAAACCCAGCTAGACCATGAAAACTTCTAACTTGACTCACATTCATGGGAGTAGGACAATTTTGAATAGCTTCAATTTTAGACACATCTACTTCTACTCCATGCTTAGAGACAACATAACCCAGAAATATGACCTTATCTTTGCAAAATGTGCACTTCTCAAGATTACCGTAGAGTTTACTATCACGCAACACTTGCAAAACATGTCGAATATGTATAATATGATCAGATTCATTGCGGCTGTAGATTAATATGTCATCAAAATACACAACCACAAACTTGCCAATAAAATCACGCAAAACATGGTTCATCGAGTCTCATGAAAGTGCTAGGTGCATTAGTTAAACCAAAAGGCATTACTAACCACTCATATAAACCAAATTTTGTTTTAAAGGCGGTTTTCCACTCATCCCCTTCTTTCATCCTAATTTGATGATAACCACTACGCAAATCAATTTTAGTGAAAACAGCGAGCACCACTCAATTCATCTAGCATATCCTCTAAACGGGGAATAGGATGACGATATCGAATAGTAATGTTGTTTATCGCTCTACAATCTACGCACATACGCCATGTACCATCTTTCTTAGGAACAAGAATAACGGGAACAGCACAAGGACTAAGGCTTATGCGGATATAACCTTTGTCGAGTAGCGCTTGTACTTGCTTCCGTATCTCCTTCGTCTCTTCGGGATTCGTTCTATATGGCGCCCTATTGGGCAGCGATGCTCCGGGGATCAAGTCAATTTGATGCTCAATACCTCGCAATGGTGGAAGTCCTGCGGGTACCTCTTCCGGAAACACGTCGCTGAATTCCTGCAAAACATTAGAAACACCAAGAGGAAGAGGGGTCATGTCGTTAGAAACCAAAACCGTACCCCCGTACATGAGCACAAGAGGCATGGCTGTAGGATCCTCACTAAATTCTCTCATGTCTTGTTTGGTGGCTAATGAGACTAAGGAATTCACTCTCTCACTTTTCGTTATATCACTCACGGCATTACAATTCTCTCGCCTATCTATGGATGCATCCTCCAAGTTCACTTCAATCTTCTGACGAGACTCATTGACAATTTGCTATGGTGACATAGGCTGTAAGTTAATTTTCTTGCCCTTGAACTCCAAGTGATATGTATTGGCGCGGCCATTGTGTTGCACAGAACGGTCATAGAGCCATGGCCGGCCCAACAGCAGATGACAAACCGTCATAGGAACCACATCAAAATCAATGGAATCCTTATACGGTCCAATCTCAAAATCAACTCGCACCATGTGGCTCACCTTCATCTCACCATTATTGCTCAACCACTGAATATAATATGGATGCGGGTGCGGTAGATACTTCAGTTTCAGCTTGGCACATAACTCTTTGCTTGCTAGATTGCGACAACTCCCGCCATCAATAATGACCTTGCAAGCTTTATCAGGACCAACTAGTGCCTTTGTTTGGAACAAATTACAGCGTTGTGTAGATGCACTTGATCGCACATTAAGAACACGCTGCGAGACAACAATAGTTTGAGCTTCGAAGGAAAAGCATCATAACCATCGCTATCATAATCATCCTCATCTGGAGCATTTGGATCAACATCATCTCCAGTTTCATACTCATTGTCCTCATTAATGATCATAACTTTGTGATTAGGACAATCCTTCTTGAAGTGACCCTTGCCACCACATGTATGACAAACCATATCACGGTTGCGCGCTGTCGACATGTTAGAACTAGTTCCACTTGCTGCAGGAGCGGGCTTCTTTGTGTTGGTGACACTAGAGACCGGCTTGCTAGACGAAGAAGGAACATCCGCAGGGCGCGTAGATGGCGCCATGGAGGGCGGCGCGCGGGGTGTGTAACGCCCAGCGCACGTAGCACGGCCCTTCATTTGCAGTTCTTCAGCCAACTGTGACTCAGCTTCTCTTGCATGATGTAGCAACTCATTCATAGTAGCATAAGTGTGATGACGCACAATACCCTTGATGTTAAATCTGAGACCATTCAGAAATCGCTGTAGTGTCATCTCAAGGGATTCTCGGACACGGGCACGCTGCATAAGCATCTCCATCTCCATGTAGTAAGCATCAACTGTCAACACACCTTGTTTCAATTGGGTCAATTTGTCAAAGACGGAACGCAAGTAATTGGTAGGCACAAAACGAGCTCTCATTGCCGCCTTCATAGCACGCCATGTGATAATAGGCAGCTCACCATCTTCTTCTCGAGCACTCACAAGTCCATCCCACCAACGCAATGCATAGCCATCAAATTCAGAGGAAGCAAGCTTGATCTTCCTATCTTCGGTATAGTCAGGATGTAAACGCCATAATCTCTCAATCTTCAGCTCCCATGTAAGATATTCTTCAACATCGGTACCTCCTTCAAATCCGGGAATTGAGAACTTGGGCTTACCCAAACCATCGTCTTGTTGTTGTAGAACACGTTGGGCTCCGACGGGGACAAAACCACGACCACGGAACGCATCACCAACGCCACGTCCAAGACCACGACCAACACCACGCCCTTGAGCATGAGCAGCTTCGGCATTGTCACCTTGCACAATGCCATCTTCATCAAGTGGTGGTTGTTGTTGCACCATTGTACGTATCTCACCAACGGCGGTTGTCAAAGCTTGTATAGATGCTTGAAGAGTCGTCACCGATGTTTGAACGGTATTAACCGCTGTAGTAGTCTCATCGACCTTCAAGTGAACACTCTGAATATCCTTGTCCAACGCTTCATTGGCAACACGGATTTCACGTTGTAGGTGATCACGTAGTGCCTCATACTCCAGCCAAGTAACTGTCGCCGCTGGATCCTTTTTCTGCATCACATCAACATTCTCGGTAGAAGACATGATTAGTAGGTTAGTGCACTAAACAAAAATCTTTGGTGGTACTCTCACAACTCACTCAAAACTGATAAGAAAGGTAAATCTTACCGCTCCAAAGTGAATTAGTATTGCTTACCAACTTGGATTGACGGACTAGTGCACGGATGTAGCGAAGCGAATATCAAGGGTATAAGAACAATCACACGACAAAGCAGGATATATGTGGGGCTGTAGGTGAGCTACCTATTTGCACCAATAACAAGCTCTAGCGCTGACCGTAGACAACCAATGATACTCACACAAGGCGATATAATGGGGCAATGCAACTATATGTAGGAAAGGTTGCAATGCACTAGAGAGACGCTAGCAAAGCTCAACGAGACAGGCACAAGATTGCTCAACTACGGGTGCAGTAAAGTAAACTTAGGCCTTCACTTGATTCAACTAGCACAACACTTTTCTTTTTTGGATTTTTATTTTTGTAGAACACACGCAGCTATGTAGCTCTTTTTGCTTCTTTTCAATTTTCTTTTTTTTTTTTTGATTTTCTGACACAACTCCTTGATAACACGGCCAACAGAAATTGCAAAGCACCAAAACCTAACGAGCAGCCTGTCGAGCGGTAAAACTAGTCTCTTCTGGGGAAGTTCCTAGTCACTTTATATCGATAGGCTGTGTCTATGGTTGGGAACAAGCACACTGTACGCTATGTGGACTCGGAGTAACAAAACTGACACCACTAGATATAGTAACACAAGATGATAGAGTAAACACAAACCCTAACAATTCTACTAGATGAAAGATAAAGAGACGCAAAAACAACTACGAAAAGCAACTAAAACTCGAAATTAGTGCAATCTAACGCTATGGCAAACCCTAACCCTAACTTTTTATGGCTTTTTCTGGATAGGAAAACACTCACAACTCAACTATGGGGTGGATTGTGGATGGCTTACCGAGGAAAACTGGAAATCTGATACCAAGATGATATGGGGTTGCCCGATCTTCTCAGTAAGCGACGGGTGGTGATGAACACGTGATGGTAGCAGCGGATGAAATCGATGATGAGGAGGAGGATAACTTGTATGACGCCGACGAAGTCTCTCGATTGATTCCTGATGCCAACGCAACAGCTCTCAACCCTGCAAGATATTCGCAACTCCACACACTTGCGCACGTAGCCGCCGACCACGAAGCGGTAGATTGCAATCTTCTAATCCCCAATGGAACAGCAGATCACACAGACTTTCAGTAGCAATAAAACTCTAGATCGCAACGAATTGGAGAGTTGGGGAACAATAGTTTTGCTTAGCAAACAACTATGAACTAGGGTTTATCTTAAACGTGGTCTAAAGCAGCTAGGGGGTCGTCCAAGGCACTTATATAGGCGTCCGGGACGAGTTCTGGTCGAAAAATACAAGTAAAACCGACCCGAATAGATCTGGTCGAGACAGACTCGGACTGGTCCGGTCTGGGATCCGGTCGACCGGGCTGTGGACCGGGCGGGCCGGTCTGTGGTCCGGTCAACCGGTCGGAAACCGGGAAACTGCGAAGTTTCCGGTTTCGCCCGGTACGATAAATTCCCTCCGGTTGGCGGCCGGTTGTCGACCGGTCGACCGGGCCAGGGACCGGGCTGCCCGGTCTGGGGCCGGTCTGACCGGGTTCTGGACCGGCCTGGACTTCTTCTTCTCCTCTCGCGCATGCCTCCCGCTCCTCCCTCGCGCGTCCATGAGATATCTTCATGTCCAGCTCCATGTCCAGCTTCACGGCCCTCTTGACGTCCGTCTTCATGTCCAGCTGCTCCTCTCCTCGTGCGATGCTTGTCTCCTCTTGATACTCGATGATACATAAGTAATAGGACTTAGGCAGTATAAAGTTCTCATCAATCAAAGTATCGTTTAGGAACAAGTTCACCTGTTGTTTAAGTAGCTTCGCACGAGCTCTTGTAATTGGTCCAATCCGAACTTCATTGGACTTGAGCTTCACAGCAGGTTCATCTTCATTTGCTAATGACGGAGGTAGTAGTGAGGTAGGGATGTCCTCATCAGTTTCTCTTGTGGATATAGCATGTGAAAGAGAATCAGTTTCTCTAGTGGATATAGCAGGTAGAAGAGAAGAGATGTTTTTGGTGGAGATAGCATCCCAACTTCTCGGTCGAAGGGGACACTTAGGAATTCATCTAAGACATCTCTATATCTCTAATGAAGAAGATACTTCAAAAGAGGGACTACAACATAAAAGCACTAGGAAGGGTAAACCCATTTTGTTTCCATTACGACCATCTCCATATGGTCACCACAACTTTCCAGTACCATCCCGGTACTCCAAAACAAAGTTCCTTTCTTTTCTCAAAACACTTTCATTAAACCAAAACACATCAGGCTAAGCAACAGCCATTCCAACCGTCCATGACCGCGGACGCGGCTATTCGAATAGATTTTACTCTGCAGAGTTTGCACACTTTCCCCACAAGATCCGCGAGTTCATCATGTGGGCATCATCCCCGCATATCAACTATGCCATGACACAAACTCGGACATAGCCTTTCGCCTATTCGTCTTAGCACGGGATCCTACCCTATGGAGTATGTACCTCCCCGGCACCGTGGCAGCTCACCTCACTTTGAGCGTGGCTCCACCGCCAAGCCGGGAGACCCATAGTGTCTTCCGGACGGGTCAGCCCCGAAGGCCTCCCGTTATACTATTGTCTCCACCAACGACAATCCGGATTCAGGGGTAACCTTACCCTTATATAGTTGTGCGGTGTCCCATGTTAAGAAGAACAAACTACGAGCTAAGCCCCGTCCCACTCCGGGGTAATGTGGTTGCGCGGGTTAATTGTCACGGGTGAATACTTAGGCGCCAAAGTTTTCGAAAACAAGATTTTCTTTCCAACCATCTTTGCCAAGATCCTTTCCTTTCATAAACACACGCTTGGGTAAGTCCAACTCACCCAAGGTTTTCAAAAAATTCTTTTCAACAAGGTATTTTTCCAAGGGGGTTCCCAACCTATGGTTTCATGTAAGAACTAAGAGACAACAGTGGCATGATGCCAACCATCATACCACTAAGGAGGTGATAAATGAGGTGTCAAGGGGATCATACATACTTAGGATAAGCATGCATAGGGACAACATAAGTAGTATGATTAAACAAGGGTCATGATGTTAATCATCATGCCACTAAGAAGATGCTAATATAGGTGGTCAAGGGGGCATACATGCTTAGGGTAAGCATGCATAAGATCAACAAGGGGTTCAACATACTCGAGAGTAAGTATGTATAATAGCAACAAGGGGTTCACATACTTGGGAGTAGTATGCATGGCATCAACAAGGGGTTTAAGATACGACAAGGGCATGATGCTAACCACCATACCACTATGGGGTGCAAAAAGGGTGTCAAGAGATCGACACACACAAGACAAGTGGGCGTACCCATCACACTTAGAGGGGTACACCAAGAACATGATGATGAAGACTACCATTTCACTAAAGGGGGTTGTAGGTGAGGTGTCAAAGAGAATAAACATGCTCATGGTGAACATGCTCCATCAACATAAGTAGAAACAATACAAGATAGATCGAGAGACAAGAATAACAACAAGGTAACCGCAATATGTGATTAAACATTCAGAGATCAAGAGATGGCTTGCCTTGGTTGGCTATTTGTCCCTGGACTTCTTCAAATTCTTCGAATCCTTCCTCTCCAACTCCAACCTTGCTCGAATCTAGCGTCGTAAAATAAAAGAACACGCAACATACAATCAACACCATATTTCAACTTGCAAGCAAGTTTTAAAAAGGAACAAGTCTAAGCATGCAGGGGAACTTGTTTTGCAAGAACAAAACATATGTTGATCATTTTTAAGAAAAAGAGGTGGTCAAAGATTTTAAATCAACTAAAAGTTTTGGTTTAACAATTCATGTGATACACCACTAACACAAACAGTAACAATAATGCATGAACAGAGACTAAAAATATTTTTCCTAGATGGCCAGTACTAAAACAAGACTAACCTAATTGGATTCACCCAAAAATATTAATTCTACAATTTTAGGAATTAACTTGAATCTGAAACATACATAGAGCAAGATACACATGCCAAAACTTGTAGAAAAATCCTAAAAACATGGGACCAGTGGCATTGGAAAGATAATTAAATTTCGGATCTAGTACAATTTGTTTCACTCGATTTGGGTCTGTAGATCCGGAGATATTAACAAAAGAAGTTGTCTGGTTTGTATCATATTCTAACAGCTAATTTCAAACGAATTAAGGGGCGGGAAAACAGTGGGCCGTGCGGGTGTGGAGTCTTGGGCTGACCCAGGCGGTCATCCAGGTGGAGGGGAAAAAAAGAAAAACAAAGGGGAAGAGGGGGCCCGTGGCGGGGCCCAGGTGCATGGGCCGACGTGGCTGATCCATGCATGCACGCTCGGGGGCGTCGTTCTCCTGCGGCTGTCCACGCTCGCGGGCGGACGGGAAAGAAGGGCAGGGGCGGCCGGACGTTTTACCTGGCGGCGACTGAGGTCGACGGCGGGCTCTGGGCGGGCGTCTGCGCCTCGGGGAGGTCCAGGGGCGGCTCGGCAGGTCCTTCTCCTCCCGCATCGGCTCCTCTCGGCGGCGTCCTTCCCGCGAGCGCTCCCGGGCGGACGACGGTGGCGGCGGCTACGAGAGGGTCCTGGACAACGCGGGGCGGTGCGTTAGAAGCGGAAGAGAAAGGGGAGTGCGGGGAAGTGGAGAAGAAGGGCAGGCAGCGTCGGAGTCGAGCGCCAGCTTCCGCTCCATCCGCCGGTGACCGCGGGCGGGGTGGGGGTTTCTTCAACAGGCAGCGGCCAGGGGAGTGCTGCTGCGAGCTGGAGAAGGCTGGTGGCGTGGTGGAGAGGACTAGGGAGTGTGTTGAGTGCATTAGGAGAAGGCAGGGGCGGGGGCGAGGCTTTTATAGCCGAGTGTCGGCGTACGGTGGGCGTGGTGCACCAGGTCGGGGGCATGTGGGGTTGCATGTGTTCGAGCAGATGGTTGGTGGAATCTTTCAATGCATCGAGTGGTGGATCTAGTGCAGCTAAAATCCTGGAGATACGCCTGTTGAGTCTCCCGAAACGAGATGGTTTCACGCGCGTGCGCGGAGGTGTTTGATGAGAGCTTCTCGCGTGTGGGTGAAGTAGGGTGGCGTTTCATCATTGCGTTCGGGTCCTGGTACGGTGCCATTGCAGACTACTGCTAGGGGTAACCAAAGGAGGTCTACAAGTCTGGGAACGCGCGAGCATGGTCAGAACGGGGTGACCACGTCCAAGGCGAGCATGGGAGAGGCTTTTGCGGGACAGGGCTTGCCTCGGGACCATGCCCGTTGGTTAGAGGGGTAGTAGGACGTCTTCATGGCGCAACCTCGATGGTTGGGGTGCCTTCTTCCTTCTTGACCAAGAACGGGTGACTACCAGGGAAGAAAGAAGAGGGAGGAGGAAGCTAGGGCTTGGGGCTCGTGTGTTAGGCACCTCATGGGTCCAAAGAGCCAGGGAAGTCTTGGAGACAACGTTAGAGGCATAGGGGTGCAGGTCTAGGGCCTTTGGACATGTGCCCATGTCATTGATGGCATAGGGAAGGAGGAGAAGGAGTAAAGAAGAGGGAGGTGGGGGTGTACTGATCCAATAAAAGTTGACCTTGGGGAGAGAGTGGTGCAGGTTGTGGTTGTCCATTGTGGAGCAAGCCAAGAGAGAGAGAGAGAGATATATATATATATATATATGGGGAGGTACATGGCCCTCAAGTGCCCATGCATGCCACGGTTCCCACCTATGTGTCATGCCAAACATGTGATTCCTACATTGCTCTAATGAATAAATACCATGGCTAGATGATGATAAATGGTAGATGAGTGACATAAGGTTGATGGATACAAGTGACTATTTAAATTTCGAAAATAAAAGGGATGGCCTTCAATACTATATGGGAGTTTGACTAAATTTTTGGGGTATGGTTTATTTTGAACTTGCCTTGGAATTTTTGGGAGAGGTAAAGATGAACATTCGAATAAAATAGGTCTTAAAGGCATAAAATATTCTAAGTAGAATATTCTCAAAATTTATTTGGCAACACAAAGTGCAAGAATGGCATATGTACCAAAACCACGTGTTTAATTTAAAACCAAAACAAAATATGCTATGGCACTAACTTTTTAGGGTGAAAATGGGATGATGTGAAATAACATTCACATCCTCCATTTTAGTTGATGAAAAAAATTTGAAAGCTTTGAAGAAGCTAGAGATAATTTTGTGGCTAAATTTAGAAAATAATAGTAATAGGGGTTTTGGGAATTTTTCCAAAAGAGAAAGAAAAACACTTGGAGGAGTGATCTCAAGGGTAGACGGTGGCTATCTAACGTACCCATCATTCCCACTCTTGGTTTTGTGAAGATTGGACAAAATCAAGAGGTAAAACAGGAGGAAGTGGTCTAGAGCTGAAACTCTAGATAGGGTAGAAGGTCAAGGGAATATAAGAATTGCAAAGGTAGAATGGGACATGCAAGACGTGGAAGTTGTAAACGGTGTTGCATAGATGAGATCCATGCATTGGGATCACCAATAATTGTTGTGGGTGCTCAAAGATCAACTGCCAAAGTTTGAATAATTTAAGCCTGCCAAAACAGAGTTTTGACTTGGCCTCAAAACCATCAAGGATAAGTGGGTAAGAGAGTGATTTGGTTCAAGGAAAAGACATGGTTGGGAAGTACTCATGACAAGGTAGGTCTAGGAGCAGGGGCATTGCCTTAGATGGCAAGAGGTAGCTTAATCCAGGTGCTCCAAAATGGGACCTGGAAATAGATTTAGGACTTAGCCAATTTTTGTGGTGTCTTAGGGGTTTTGACTAGGGTATAAGAGAAAGATGTAGGAAGGGGTAGATGGTCCTAAGTTTTGAATCAAGGATGGGTTGAGCTAGATTGTACCACAAGGATGAATTCTAAGTAGGCACACTCATGTTGCCAAGAGTAGAGAAGGTTTGATGTAGTAAAAAGGAAAACAACTTTTCCTAAGCCACACATGTGTTATATTAGGTGAGTTGTTTGTTTTACCTCTAGAGGTGTTGTTCTTTGAGGTAGCTCAAGAAAAAAAACTCAACAAGCAGATCAAGACAATACATCTATAAACAGATCAAGGCAATTCATTATAACAAACCGATCAAGGCAATTCAATCAAATTAGTCTTAAGAAAAAGTTTTTGTTCCCCCTGATTTTTGCATTATGGACAATAAAACATGGTTGCAAAAGTTGGGGTGTTACAGATCTTCCACCCTTAAAATAATCTCGTCCCGAGATTACTAAGCGTAGAACTAGAGAGGTTGTATAGTTTAACTAAAGTTAGACTCCATCCTTCTGTAGATGTGCAGTTGTCAAGAAGGTCGTTGCTTCATCTTCTGGGGGACATGATGGATTTCTGCCGATGGCGGGCTTCATGAAGAGGTTGACTACTCCATGCAGGTGTTGGATCTGTAGTTTCTTAACGATCCTAGAGGGGGTTCAAGGCTGTGGGGGCGTTAGTGCATCCAATGGTGCTTGAAAACTTTTTAGAGTTAGCTTAAATTTAGTGGAAGACTAAGTCTTCCACCCTTAAAATTGTTCATCGGGGGAGGGTTTAAAAACTCTAAGCTTCGACCACGGGTCTTGTCGGACGCTTTCGAAGAAGTCATTGATCTCTCGTCTTGAGTCGCACATCTTCAGAGGGCATTATGTAGTCCACGGCTTCAAGAGGGGTTTGTGCAATCCCACGTTTCCAACGGTGTTTTAGAAAGGTTAAAACTTTTAAGGTTAGCTCCAATTTTTAGTGGAAGACACCCTTAAGATTTTTCATCGGGCTTTCGGAAAAACTCGGAGCTTCTGCCTCGTGGTTCCGTCTGGGGCTTCTGAAGAAGTCATCGATCTTCCGTATACAGTTGAAGAACCTTCAGGGGCGACGTGCAGACCACAACTTCAAGAGGCACTCACGGTGTTAACTAAACCGTTTGGGACATGCGGTGAGTTAGTAAGTCGACGAAACGCCTGGTTGGTATCTATTTGAAGCACCAATAGAGGTTGTCGAAGACAATCTTCAGCTTGAGGGTCGATGCTGA
Source organism: Lolium rigidum (assembly GCF_022539505.1). Classification (NCBI taxonomy): domain Eukaryota; kingdom Viridiplantae; phylum Streptophyta; class Magnoliopsida; order Poales; family Poaceae; genus Lolium; species Lolium rigidum. The sequence goes on from NC_061514.1 coordinate 226,035,235, forward strand.
CTTCTACCAGCTAAGAAGTTAGCGGGTAACTACGCCTAAACTCCTGAGTCTTGAAGTATCTTCAGGAGCTTCACTTGATGAGGACCTGATGAACCATGTGATGTAGCTTGGCTTTGACGCTATTGTTCGCTCAGCTCGTTAGACGGTGTGTTAGGGGGTGGTTTTCAAAAAGATATCCTCGAGGTTAGCGCGATTATACTCCGAGGTTAGACCAAGTTAGTATGTCTTCTCGCAGAGGTGTAGTCACTTATGAAGGTGCGGGCTTCTGCTTTCTTGGCGCAGTAGAGATGCTTCAGCTAATCTTGAAGGTAGTTAGCGCAGATAGGGCTTTGATTTAGTTTTCCCCATGGTTGAAAAAAATCAACTGCTAACGAGGTTAAAGTTAGAGCCATCCGTTAACTTATTCAATTAACTAGAAATTAGCATTTTATTGGTGAGGTAGGTGGGGTGAAAACATCTTTGGGAGGCTTCCTATGTTGGGTTGTCACACTAAGAGTGTTTTTCAGGCCTAAAGACCAAGACAATCATACACACAACAAACAGATAAAAACACTCAAGGCAACACACGAGGGAACTACAAGCAATCATCACACCAGACAAGGCACTCTAAGCTTCTAGGGATGCTTAATACGCAGGGGTAGCTCAATCAAAGCGTTTGAGTTTGTCCTATCCATCCTATTGGTTTGGGGCTGGTCACATATGTTGGCGTCTTCAGCTTGTTGACATCGTCTTTAACAAGGATTTCTCGAAGCAGAGGGTGGTGATGCGGCCTGGTGTTGAGTCGTCGATGTTGAGGTAGAGGATAAAACTGTGTAGTCTTCTTGCTCAACATCCCAGGGACGTGAGGTCTTCGAAGGGGTAGCTGTTGAGGTGCTCCTGAAGTCGAGATATTCTCGTGGCTGGCCTAAAAATTACTAGTCAAGAATTGAGGACTCGATCCCTGGCGACTGCAAAAGTGCAAGTCCACGGAGGAACAAGGTCAGCTCCTTGACATACTTTGGTGACAACCAAAGACATGATCTTTTTATTCTTTTATGTGCACACTAAGTCGGCCTCCAATCTTCAATAGCTGTCGTTGGAGATTCATGAGTCTTCCTAAGGGATTGATGTATCTTTGAGTTCGAGTCTCCGGTCTGAGTTGGGGACATCGTCCAATATGTAGGTTTGAAGTGGATGAGGCAATAGAGTAAGAATTTTCAAACACTTCTATGAAGCGGAGAGATAAGAATTTAGAAGTTTTGAAGGAACAAGAGGAGTAGAAGCTATGCTTCCGACTAAAGAAAGAATATGTTTGGTAAATAGTTTTGCCCAAGTACTTGTTTCCTAACTAACGTCCATGCTAACTAAGGTCTCCTACAGTCAGGATAGCTCTGATACCAGCTCTGTGGGGACCCCGGACTAACTGTCCGAAATACCTCGTTATGTATACGAGTTCACGATCCCATGATCGGTGTGCCGTGAACACATAACCGAACCGATATCAAATTACATCATCCATTACAAAACGGAATAAGAAAATTACAATGAGGTCACATGACCAATCTTTACATAATAGCCTTGAAGGGCCTAATCTAATCATCAGAGTCGCGGAATCACTTCAATCAGCGTAGAGCCCAAGTCATCTGCCATAACCCTACAGGCAACTGACTGGGAAGACGTTCCTAGCTCGCATAGACGTCGCCAACTCCTTCTTCATCCGTCGTGTTCCTCCAAGTCTGGCCAAGTAAATAGCCAGGGACAAAGCCGTGAGTACATTTGGAATTGTACTCGCAAACCATCAAGAAAGGTGCTAACAATGCTAACTAAAAGAGACAAGAGAAGAAGGATAGTTTCTCTTGTGGATATAGCATGTGAAAGAGAATCAGTTTCTCTAGTGGATATAGCAGGTAGAAGAGAAGAGATGTTTTTGGTGGAGATAGCATCCCAACTTCTCGGTCGAAGGGGACACTTAGGAATTCATCTAAGACATCTCTATATCTCTAATGAAGAAGATACTTCAAAAGAGGGACTACAACATAAAGCACTAGGAAGGGTAAACCCATTTTGTTTCCATTACGACCATCTCCATATGGTCACCACAACTTTCCAGTACCATCCCGGTACTCCAAAACAAAGTTCCTTTCTTTGCTCAAAACACTTTCATTAAACCAAAACACATCAGGCTAAGCAACGGCCATTCCAACCGTCCATGACAGCGGACGCGGCTATTCGAATAGATTTTACTCTGCAGAGTTTGCACACTTTCCCCACAAGATCCGCGAGTTCATCATGTGGACATCATCCCCGCATATCAACTATGCCATGACAAAAACTCGGACATAGCCTTTCGCCTATTCGTCTTAGCACGGGATCCTACCCTATGGAGTATGTACCTCCCCGGCACCGTGGCAGCTCACCTCACTTTGAGCGTGGCTCCACCGCCAAGCCAGGAGACCCATAGTGTCTTCCGGACGGGTCAGCCCCGAAGGCCTCCCGTTATACTATTGTGTCCACCAACGACAATCCGGATTCAGGGGTAACCTTACCCTTATATAGTTGTGCGGTGTCCCATGTTAAGAAGAACAAACTACGAGCTAAGCCCCGTCCCACTCCAGGGTAATGTGGTTGCGCGGGTTAATTGTCACGGGTGAATACTTAGGCGCCAAAGTTTTCGAAAACAAGATTTTCTTTCCAACCATCTTTGCCAAGATCCTTTCCTTTCATAAACACACGCTTGGGTAAGTCCAACTCACCCAAGGTTTTCAAAAAATTCTTTTCAACAAGGTATTTTTCCAAGGGGGTTCCCAACCTATGGTTTCATGTAAGAACTAAGAGACAACGAGTGGCATGATGCCAACCATCATACCACTAAGGAGGTGATAAATGAGGTGTCAAGGGGATCATACATACTTAGGATAAGCATGCATAGGGACAACATAAGTAGTATGATTAAACAAGGGTCATGATGTTAATCATCATGCCACTAAGAAGATGCTAATATAGGTGGTCAAGGGGGCATACATGCTTAGGGTAAGCATGCATAAGATCAACAAGGGGTTCAACATACTCGAGAGTAAGTATGTATAATAGCAACAAGGGGTTCACATACTTGGGAGTAGTATGCATGGCATCAACAAGGGGTTTAAGATACGACAAGGGCATGATGCTAACCACCATACCACTATGGGGTGCAAAAAGGGTGTCAAGAGGTCGACACACACAAGACAAGTGGGCATACCCATCACACTTAGAGGGGTACACCAAGAACATGATGATGAAGACTACCATTTCACTAAAGGGGGTTGTAGGTGAGGTGTCAAAGAGAATAAACATGCTCATGGTGAACATGCTCCATCAACATAAGTAGAAACAACACAAGACAGATCGAGAGACAAGAATAACAACAAGGTAACCGCAATATGTGATTAAACATTCAGAGATCAAGAGATGGCTTGCCTTGGTTGGCTATTTGTCCCTGGACTTCTTCAAATTCTTCGAATCCTTCCTCTCCAACTCCAACCTTGCTCGAATCTAGCGTCGTAAAATAAAAGAACACGCAACATACAATCAACACCATATTTCAACTTGCAAGCAAGTTTTAAAAAGGAACAAGTCTAAGCATGCAGGGGAACTTGTTTTGCAAGAACAAAACATATGTTGATCATTTTTAAGAAAAAGAGGTGGTCAAAGATTTTAAATCAACTAAAAGTTTTGGTTTAACAATTCATGTGATACACCACTAACACAAACAGTAACAATAATGCATGAACAGAGACTAAAAATATTTTTCCTAGATGGCCGGTACTAAAACAAGACTAACCTAATTGGATTCACCCAAAAATATTAATTCTACAATTTTAGGAATTAACTTGAATCTGAAACATACATAGAGCAAGATACACATGCCAAAACTTGTAGAAAAATCCTAAAAACATGGGACCAGTGGCATTGGAAAGATAATTAAATTTCTGATCTAGTACAATTTGTTTCACTCGATTTGGGTCTGTAGATCCGGAGATATTAACAAAAGAAGTTGTCTGGTTTGTATCATATTCTAACAGCTAATTTCAAACGAATTAAGGGGCGGGAAAACAGTGGGCCGTGCGGGTGTGGAGTCTTGGGCCGGCGCAGGCGGTCATCCAGGTGGAGGGGAAAAAAAGAAAAACAAAGGGGAAGAGGGGGCCCGTGGCGGGGCCCAGGTGCATGGGCCGACGTGGCTGATCCATGCATGCACGCTCGGGGGCGTCGTTCTCCTGCGGCTGTTCACGCTCGTGAGCAGACAGGAAAGAAGGGCAGGGGCGGCCGGACGTTTTACCTGGCGGCGACTGAGGTCGACGGCGGGCTCTGGGCGGGCGTCTGCGCCTCGGGGAGGTCCAGGGGCGGCTCGGCAGGTCCTTCTCCTCCCGCATCGGCTCCTCTCAGCGGCGTCCTTCCCGCAGGCGCTCCCGGGCGGACGACGGTGGCGGCGGCTACAGAGGGTCCTGGACAACGCGGGGCGGTGCGTTAGAAGCGGAAGAGAAAGGGGAGTGCAGGGAAGTGGAGAAGAAGGGCAGGCAGCGTCGGAGTCGAGCGCCAGCTTCCGCTCCATCCGCCGGTGACCGCGGGCGGGGTGGGGGTTTCTTCAACAGGCAGCGGCCAGGGGAGTGCTGCTGCGAGCTGGAGAAGGCTGGTGGCGTGGTGGAGAGGACTAGGGAGTGTGTTGAGTGCATTAGGAGAAGGCAGGGGCGGGGGCGAGGCTTTTATAGCCGAGTGTCGGCGTACGGTGGGCGTGGTGCACCAGGTCGGGGGCATGTGGGGTTGCATGTGTTCGAGCAGATGGTTGGTGGAATCTTTCAAGGCATCGAGTGGTGGATCTAGTGCAGCTAAAATCCTGGAGATACGCCTGTTGAGTCTCCCGAAACGAGATGGTTTCTGCGCGTGCGCGGAGGTGTTTGATGAGAGCTTCTCGCTTGTGGGTGAAGTAGGGTGGCGTTTCATCATTGCGTTCGGGTCCTGGTACGGTGCCATTGCAGACTACTGCTAGGGGTAACCAAAGGAGGTCTACAAGTCTGGGAACGCGCGAGCATGGTCAGAACGGGGTGACCACGTCCAAGGCGAGCATGGGAGAGGCTTTTGCGGGACAGGGCTTGCCTCGGGACCATGCCCGTTGGTTAGAGGGGTAGTAGGACGTCTTCATGGCGCAGCCTCGATGGTTGGGGTGCCTTCTTCCTTCTTGACCAAGAACGGGTGACTACCAGGGAAGAAAGAAGAGGGAGGAGGAAGCTAGGGCTTGGGGCTCGTGTGTTAGACACCTCATGGGTCCAAAGAGCCAGGGAAGTCTTGGAGACAACGTTAGAGGCATAGGGGTGCAGGTCTAGGGCCTTTGGACATGTGCCCATGTCATTGATGGCATAGGGAAGGAGGAAAAGGAGTAAAGAAGAGGGAGGTGGGGGTGTACTGATCCAATAAAAGTTGACCTTGGGGAGAGAGTGGTGCAGGTTGTGGCTGTCCATTGTGGAGCAAGCCAAGAGAGAGAGAGAGAGATATATATATATATGGGGAGGTACATGGCCCTCAAGTGCCCATGCATGCCACGGTTCCCACCTATGTGTCATGCCAAACATGTGATTCCTACATTGCTCTAATGAATAAATACCATGGATAGATGATGATAAATGGTAGATGAGTGACATAAGGTTGATGGATACAAGTGACTATTTAAATTTCGAAAATAAAAGGGATGGCCTTCAATACTATATGGGAGTTTGACTAAATTTTTGGGGTATGGTTTATTTTGAACTTGCCTTGGAATTTTTGGGAGAGGTAAAGATGAACATTCGAATAAAATAGGTCTTAAAGGCATAAAATATTCTAAGTAGAATATTCTCAAAATTTATTTGGCAACACAAAGTGCAAGAATGGCATATGTACCAAAACCACGTGTTTAATTTAAAACCAAAACATAATATGCTATGGCACTAACTTTTTAGGGTGAAAATGGGATGATGTGAAATAACATTCACATCCTCCATTTTAGTTGATGAAAAAAATTTGAAAGCTTTGAAGAAGCTAGAGATAATTTTGTGGCTAAATTTAGAAAATAATAGTAATAGGGGTTTTGGGAATTTTTCCAAAAGAGAAAGAAAAACACTTGGAGGAGTGATCTCAAGGGTAGACGGTGGCTATCTAACGTACCCATCATTCCCACTCTTGGTTTTGTGAAGATTGGACAAAATCAAGAGGTAAAACGAGGAGGAAGTGGTCTAGAGCTGAAACTCTAGATAGGGTAGAAGGTCAAGGGAATATAAGAATTGCAAAGGTAGAATGGGACATGCAAGACGTGGAAGTTGTAAACGGTGTTGCATAGATGAGATCCATGCATTGGGATCACCAATAATTGTTGTGGGTGCTCAAAGATCAACTGCCAAAGTTTGAATAATTTAAGCCTGCCAAAACAGAGTTTTGACTTGGCCTCAAAACCATCAAGGATAAGTGGGTAAGAGAGTGATTTGGTTCAAGGAAAAGACATGGTTGGGAAGTACTCATGACAAGGTAGGTCTAGGAGCAGGGGCATTGCCTTAGATGGCAAGAGGTAGCTTAATCCGGGTGCTCCAAAATGGGACCTGGAAATAGATTTAGGACTTAGCCAATTTTTGTGGTGTCTTAGGGGTTTTGACTAGGGTATAAGAGAAAGATGTAGGAAGGGGTAGATGGTCCTAAGTTTTGAATCAAGGATGGGTTGAGCTAGATTGTACCACAAGGATGAATTCTAAGTAGGCACACTCATGTTGCCAAGAGTAGAGAAGGTTTGATGTAGTAAAAAGGAAAACAACTTTTCCTAAGCCACACATGTGTTATATTAGGTGAGTTGTTTGTTTTACCTCTAGAGGTGTTGTTCTTTGAGGTAGCTCAAGAAAAAAAACTCAACAAGCAGATCAAGACAATACATCTATAAACAGATCAAGGCAATTCATTATAACAAACCGATCAAGGCAATTCAATCAAATTAGTCTTAAGAAAAAGTTTTTTGTTCCCCCTGATTTTTGCGTTATGGACAATAAAACATGGTTGCAAAAGTTGGGGTGTTACACCCCCTTTGGTGGCCTCTGTGCGTGTGGGTGATAGCTCCTCGTCGGCACCTGATTGTATGTCGACCTCTCCAGTCGCGCCCCTCTCTGCGCATGAGATAGCGCAGCTTCACTGTCTGCTTGATGCTTGGGATTCCAGTTTACGTCAGCAGCCTCGTGGTCCGAGTCTTCGCCCTCGTCCTCATTGCACCTACTGTGGCAAGGTTGGCCACACTTCCTCCACCTGCTGGACGCGGGATCCCAGTTTACGTCCGCAGTTCCAGGATCGTCAGCAGGCTGGCTCTTCAGGATCTTCTGCAGTTGCACTCTCTAATCAGGACATTCTCAGGGGTCTTCGTGGTCTGCTCGCTACTACACACTCTTCCTCGCTAGGCGCTGCTGGTTCTGTGACTGGCTCTTCTGGCACTGCGCGACCACCACTTTCTACACAGTCAGGTACGTCCCCGTGGTATCTGGATTCTGGAGCTTCCTTTCATATGACCTCTGAGTCCTCTATTCTGTCTGCTCTTCGGTCTCTTATTTCTCTTGTCCATGTTGTCACGGCTGATGGTACCTCTATTCCTGTTTCTAGTAGAGGCACCCTTTTTACTCCCTCTTTCTCTGTCCCTAATGTTTCTCATGTTCCTCGCCTTCAGATGAACCTTTTCTCTTCTAGCCAGCTCACCGATTCTGGTTGTCGCGTCATTCTTGACGCTGAGTCTTGTGCGGTTCAGGATCGTCGCACACAGGCCCTGGTTGGAGCTGGCCCTCGTAGCTGTAAGTCTCCGGGGCTTTGGGAGTTAGGCGGCTTCGTGTTCCTTCCGCTGCCATTTCATCCGCGGTTCTCCTCCGGTTGTTGCCTCTGTCACCGGCTCTTTTCAGCAGTGGCATCATCGTCTTGGTCACCTTTGTGACTCTCGCCTGTCGTCTTTGGTTCATCGTGGCCTTCTGGGGTCTGTCTCTGGAGATGGGTCGTTACACTGTTAGGGTTGTCGGTTAGGCAAACAGATTCAGCTTCCCTATCCTACTAGTGTGTCTGTCTCTCAGCGACCGTTCGATTTAGTCCATTCAGATGTTTGGGGTCCGGCTCCCTTTGCTTCGAAAGGGGGCCATCGATACTATATCTTATTCATTGATGATTTTTCACGGTACACCTGGGTGTTTTTCATGCGCTCTCGCAGTGAGGTGCTCTCTATTTATCAGCGTTTTGCGGCCATGGTCCGCACTCAGTATTCCTCACCCATTCGCGTGTTCCGTGCTGATTCTGCTGGTGAGTATATCTCCCAGCCCCTTCGTGGTGTCCTTGCTGAGGAGGGCACCCTCTCTCAGTTTTCTTGTCCCGGTGCGCATACTCAAAATGGCTTCGCCGAGCGTAAGCATCGTCATCTTCTTGAGACCACCCGTGCTATGATGATTGCTTCTTCTCTTCCGCCACATTTCTGGGCTGAGGCTGTCGCTACGTCGGCCCACCTCATTAACATTCAGCCTTCCGCTGCTCTACAGGGTGGCATTCCTCTCGAGCGTCTCTCTGGTGTTTCTCCAGACTACTCGACTCTCCGTTCATTTGGTTGCGTATGCTATGTCCTTCTGCCTCCTCGCGAACGCACCAAACTGACCGCTCAGTCTTTTGAGTGTGTTTTTCTCGGATACAGTGATGAGCATAAGGGCTATCGCTGTTGGGACCCCGTTGGTCGTCGGATGCGCATCTCTCGTGACGTCACGTTTGATGAGACGCGTCCCTTCTATCCTCGCCCCACCTCGGGTACTTACCCGGTGGATGATATCTCTTTTCTTCTTTTTCCGGATGCACCCCCTGCTGTCCCTCCTCCCCTCCCTCCTACTTCTGATGCGCCCCCTTCGGCGCCATCCTCTTGTTCGTCTAGTCCACCTAGTACTCCTCGTTCTCCGGCTTCGGCTCCTTCTGATGTTGTTCCTTCTTCCTCTTCATCCGATGACTTGTCTTCTGCAGATGAGCTTCCCCCTTCACGGCCTGTTCGTCAGCGTCGTGCTACAGTTCGTTACTCTCCTAGTCAGTATGGTCTCTCTGTCGTTTCCGAGCCGACTTCTTATCGGGATGCCGAGTGTCATCCTGAATGGCAGCTTGCCATGGCTGAGGAGATCGCTGCGCTTGAGCGCACTGGCACTTGGGATCTTGTTTCTCCCCCTTCGGTGTTCGTCCCATCACGTGTAAGTGGGTCTATAAAATTAAGACTCGCTCTGATGGATCTCTTGAGCGCTATAAAGCGCGTCTTGTGGCTCGTGGTTTTCAGCAGGAGCACGGTCGTGACTATGATGAGACTTTTGCCCCTGTGGCTCATATGACTACTGTGCGTACCCTTCTTGTTGTTGCTTCTGTTCGCCGCTGGTCTGTCTCCCAGCTTGATGTTCAGAACGCTTTTCTTAATGGTGAGTTGAGTGAGGAGGTTTACATGCAGCCTCCTCCTGGGTATTCTGTTCCCGATGGGATGGTTTGTCGTCTTCGACGTTCTCTCTATGGCCTCAAACAGGCCCCTCGTGCATGGTTTGAGCGCTTCGCCTCTGTGGTGACTGCTGCTGGTTTCTCTCCTAGTTTTCATGATCCAGCACTTTTTGTTCACACTTCTTCTCGTGGACGTACTCTTCTTCTTCTCTATGTTGATGACATGATCATTACTGGTGATGATCCTGAGTATATTGCCTTCGTCAAGGCTCGTCTTCGTGATCAGTTTCTTATGACTGATCTTGGTCCTCTTCGCTATTTTCTTGGCATTGAGGTTTCCTCCACTTCGATGGCTTTTCTATCTCTCGGGAAAAGTACATTCGGGATCTTCTTGCTCGTGCTTGCTCTTGGGGATGAGCGCACGGTTGATACTCCTATGGAGCTTAATGTTAAGCTTCGTCCCTACGATGGTGATCCTCTTCCTGATCCCACCCGTTATCGCCATCTTGTTGGGAGTCTTGTTTATCTTGCTGTCACTCGTCCTGATTTCTTATCCTGTTCATATTCTGAGTCAGTTTGTCTCAGCTCCTACCACTGTTCACTATAGTCATCTCCTCCGTGTTCTTCGTTACCTTCGTGGCATGATCACTCGTCGCCTTTTCTTTCCCCGTTCCAGCTCTCTCCAGCTCCAGTGCTATTCGGATGCTACGTGGGCGAGTGATTCTACGGATCGTCATTCACTTTCTGCTTACTGTGTGTTTGTTGGTGGTTCGCTTGTTGCTTGGAAGACGAAGAAACAGGTCGCAGTTTCCCGTTCGAGTGTTGAGGCTGAGTTGCGGGCTATGGCTTTGTTGATTGCTGAGGTGACTTGGTTACGGTGGTTGCTTACAGATTTTGGGGTCTCTGTTACGACACCCATTTCACTTTTGTCTGACAGTACAGGTGCTATCAGTATTGCACGTGATCCGGTCAAGCATGAGTTGACCAAGCATATTGGTGTTGATGCTTTTTACACACGTGCTTAGGTACAGGATGATGTTGTTGCGGTTCATTATGTGCCTTCAGATTTGCAGTTGGCGGATTTCTTTACGAAGGCATAGACTCGAGCGCAGCATGATTTCTTACTCTCCAAACTCAGTGTTGTGGATCCACCATGAGTTTGAGGGGGGTGTTAGATGTATATATCTGTATATTGTAGTTTCTCCCTATGTTAGGGGGCTTTCTGCATATGTGCACATGTATATGTACTATATATTGTGGCTTTTGACCCCCTGGTAATACAACAAGCATATTGCTCTAACAATATACACTTCTGACGGAAAACACGCTGGATTTTTATGAGCCCATGCACTGAAACAATCTCTCGGTACCGAAGGAACGGTGATGTGCATGTCTTCATCAGCATCTGGCGGGTGTAGGATAGACCGTTGCCTCATTCAAGAAATGGATCAATGACGAGCTAGTCGTAAACAGTTACCTCAACAACAGCCACACGCTTCATCACCAAAAACACGGTGAACCTTTGACCTAATCTGTGACGTACTGATGTATGTGCTCAGATCTACTATTTTTCAGTTCTTTCTGGCAAGACACCGTCCGTGACTCCCTACGAGTATATCCAGTTACCATGGAAAAGGAAATTATCTGTGATGCGGATCATCATGGAAGGTTCAGAAAACCATGTCTGAACCATGTGTGATCCTACAGCACCGAAAGGCATCATTGTAGACGGTTAAAACTGTCTCTGATATGCATTTTAGAAGAAGTCGTCTCTTACAGAGCTACAAATGAGACTTTCTGTAGCAATATACACAAGACTTGATGAGGTTTTAACTTTTAAGTGGTGACATTCCAACAATTAGTGTTGGCTATGTTACGGAGGCAACGAAGGATTGTATTGACTTGCAGGTATAAAGAGCTAGCTACTTTCCGAGAACATCAGTCTAATAGATGTTTATACCTCTTCCTACAACTGTGTGCATTCTAACTATGTAGAGACCAGGTGTAATACTTCTGAGTAATAAAATCGCCCATTATAAAAAAATAGCTAGCTAACTGACCAAGATCTCTGCGTATCACATGGATGTAAGCAAATCCTGGAAACCGAGTTTGTGAGACGTTCTGGATCAACCTAATCCAGCGCAGTCGCATGTGCCCTGTACGGATTTCGCACAAAAAATTGACTGTGGTGCCCACATGCACGTGATGATCTCCTAGACCACCAATGCAGTGAATTATAGATACATGTTGCCTGGATAAATGTAACATATAATGGCCTTTGGATATGCTACAAAAGTATATCCTTCTCATCAGGTAGGGTAACTTTCTTAACTAATGCATGTATGTTTAGTGGTTAGTTGCTCACAAGCTTGAATTAGTAGCATCGGTCGTAGCCTCATAGAGATCTATAAATATTAATATGGTCAGAAAACATATTAATAGAACACATTGTATATGCCAAGTTGACGTACATTTGCATATTATTATGCCAAGTTGAGGTGTACCTTTGTGTTCGTTAAATGTTTAGGTTGCTAGCTAGGTATGAGGCTATGAGCTCACAATTATCGATACGAGTTAAGTGAGTCGCCAACCCAGCTGGTGGTTCTAACGTATATGCACGAGCACATGGAAATAAATTAGATTTGCAGCTAATCGTTTGCCTGTAATCAAAGTCATCACGTAGTAAATAAATAACTAAACGTGTAAAGTTGTGCTTAGGAAGCACCATACATAGCCGCCTCCCATAAAATGTTCATTTTAACTTGGTCGGTTTGCTATTGTAAGTTATCTGCAGACTCGTGCTCCTCGCAACAGGACAACAAACAGCCGGCCTGAAACATTATTAGTTACAGCACTGACTCTGTCAAAAACGAAGAAAACAAACTAGTCGCTTCGTTTTCACAAAACTCATGCTTTCTTGTTACCTCATTTCCGGCAAGAATTAGACCCGACCTGCAGGTGGTGACTTCGTCAATCTCAAGACCCGCCAGATATTTTGATTCAGTCTCTCGGAGATGCTCATAGGTCTAGGGTGTGCGTGTGTTCATAGGGGTGAGTGTATGTGCTCCGGTGTCCTCCCCCTCAGCTCCATGGTTCTGAAAAGTTGAAGCTGCTCCTGCTTTCTTGGTACAAATACGTGGAGTTGGTTCCGCGGTACAGAAAAATGCGGAGCAACTATTTATTTGTGTCCCAGTGTCACCGATAAATAACCGAAATGTTACGCACGTCTTATGTCTCTCCTTCCTCCTCTCCTGGGCACATTTCCCAACTCTTAGACTCTTCCAGATTTGAATCCACCGAATCGCGATTCACGTCTGCCGTCACCAAATCGGAGCCGCCGGCGAACGAATCGATATATGTTTCACCAGAGTCATCCAATCCGTTCTCACCGCCGCACAAATCGAGTTGTAGCTCGCTGCCGCTACTAGGACCTTGCTGCCGCCAAGAGCTTGCTGTCGTCGGCGGCGAGAACGAACCGGTGGAAGGTACGTCAATTCGTTCGATGGTAGCCTCGATTCGGTGGCGGCAGACGTGAATCGCGTTGCGGTGAAGTCAAATCTAGAACGAGTCTGGACATTGGGAAATATGTCCGAGAGAGGAGAGATGGGAGACATAAGACGTGCGTAACGTTTCGGTCACTTATCGGTGGTAGTGAGACGTAAAATATAGCCGCTCCGCGTTTTTTTTCCGTGGAATCAACTCCACGTATTTGTACCAAAAGCTGGAGCAGCTCCAACTTTTCAGAACCGCGGAGCTAGGGGGACACCGAAGAATCGTCATATTTGTGAGCGCGTCTATGCTATGGTTCACAAAAAAAGGACGATTTGCATGTAAACCCCTGGGGCAGAAATGGGCTTGCAAGAATTCAATGTGATTCAGGTTTGTGTAGCTCCGTAAAAACAATAAAGCACAAATCAAGCTCCTTAAACCGAATAAGCATGTACTGGTCTCTGAAAGTACAAATCATATAAACAAAGTTCATTATCGCATGGATCGAATGGTTAGGATCTCGATATGCAAATGCATTTCACTATCTTAAAGCCAGCATTGCAACAAGCATGTGACGTGATGTCTCAATCTTTTAAACTATTCTCAGATACTCTATAAAGAGAAGGATCAAATGAAGGGTGGAGAAGCATTCAGATGAAGATAAGTCAAGAACAGAGAACGAGAAGACATGCCATGGTATTGACTCGGTTCATCTCAGCGACAGCCAAACCGCAGCGCCGGAGGTGAGCCGAGCCAATATCACCTCATGTCCTCTACCGTTCTGTAGCTGCAAATTGTAAGTTCTTCCTGACATATCTCAGTGTTTCTGTTGGAATTCCTTCCTTGGTTTCTAATGACATGATGGTGTCCTTTCTATCAAGATCAAGAAAAGAAAAACAGAGAGGGTGATGTTTTACTTGACATAGATGTATGCAATTTGTGATGGTTTCTTCAGTTAGTCTTTTGTGTTTGCTTGGGGCGTTTTTCCTGGTTTAGTTATGTTCCAGTTTTTCCCTGGCATTCCAACATTTGATATATAAGGCATAGAAGTTTGAGATTGATATTCTTCTGATGTTTGCAAGAGAAGAGACAGACAAAGACAAAGTATGCAACGTTTATCTCAACAAAAATTACCATGTAACGCGTTGTCAGTTGTTCCATGTTATAACTCTGCATTTTCTTCTTCCTAAAGGGACCAAGCTAGACATCACTCTCCTAAGAAAGACAGACAGCTGCTATGCTCTTGCATACATAATGCTGCTATTGTTCCACAAGGCCTGCAATTTGCTGCAAGAAATGGGAGATAGATGAAAAAACATAGGTCTGAATCCAGGTCTTCAGATCGAAACGAGAGCTTCTTCACCATAGCATAGAATTGACAGATTTCCTTTTTTTTTAAACTTTGAATTGAATGTAACATCTTAAATTTCCTTCCATGGAAATCTGACACCACGTATAAGATACTCTCCTGACAAGGAATCATTAAATCAATAATATATATGGTGATCACACATCCCTCTAAAAACATATCCATGGGAAGGTAGCTCTAGAACACTTGTGCGGAGGATAATACTCCCTAAAATGTCAGATTTATACGCAAAAAATTAGGAAACTCGAGTCAGTTTACCTAGCCTAGGGTGTTGATTATTTGTTGGATAAGTTTACCTAAAACCGAATCTGGCATAACATGTAACTATGATTGATGTAATGACCTGGTATTATCTTCTTTTACTCGTTGACTTCTCCAGGATACTTGTAGAGCGATCATGGAATTTGAAAAAAGGTCTGTAGTTCATGCATTCCCTAAAAATTGGCCTCCTTAGTAACAAAATAAATTGGTATCCATCACAGAGTAACAAAATAAATAATCCTTGGTCCCCTCATGCTTTTATCAATATGGCACATATCAACACTATCATACTTGCTTCGGTGTCCCCCCTTCACCAAAACTTGAAGGAGTAAGTTTTCCTCGGTGCCTTCTTTTTTTAGCCTGCAAAAACCCATATCAAGTCATATATATCCTCGTGTAGATATACTAGGTGTACTCAATGCTACTACCAACCGATGTGGTCGTCGAAATATTTTACCCACGGATGTTTCGGTTTTCAGCGTACACCTTATCTACGCGTATGACTACTGAACAATATAGACTTAAACGGACCGTACGGGCTACTCTAAGGTTTATACTTATGTCTTTCTATTCAGTTTTAATCATTGTGTCCCTGATTACAAAGAGATATAAAGAGATCCTGATCCTTCATGTGTTTTAGTTCACTAAAATTTGAATGAGGGGGGACACCGAAGCAGAAGTGTTGTATGACCGTATTACCAAAGATAAACAGTTAGGGCAGAGTCTGACAGCCACATAGGCATGGCATTTCTGTTGCTTTGTTCTCAATGGATGCTATTATTACCCTTTTTTATACCTGAAGTTGGAAACTTCCTATCTCTTGCTTTTTCCTTAAGATATACTCCCTCCGTTCAGTTTTAATTGACGCAGGGGAGACAATATGAAAGAACAAAGATTGGTTTGATTGAAGTCAATTAAACCGGAACAGAGAAAGTGACTTGTATTGCAGATCTCAAGAAACTGGACTTGTAATTATCTAAATATGAAACAATGTTATAGGGTCAACTCCTTTAAATATTGGGTTTAGGAGAAGACTAATTGGTGATAAATGGGATCAATGGACACACCTATGTCAACGTTTAATGATGATAAATTTAAATGATGATCTTGATAAGTTTGTTTGTGGTCTAACATCTTCCGGGAAATTCACGGTTAAATCGATGTATGCTGATATGTTAAATGGACATACAAGATATCTTCGTTATCCACACTATGGTCCACTGGATCCAGCGGCGTTTCTTGCTCCCGGAGGATTAGCGGGAGTGTGCATGATTTCTGGATGCAACCGCCTTCGAATGGTTGCCCATGATATTTTCTACCAGGCTATTTAGCGGCCTGTTAAGAGATTACATGATGCTTAGATTACTTAGTAGTCTTTTATTGTTTCGATGGTTGATTTTTGTATCGACCTTCGTTGATCCTTGAGTTGTAAACTTTGAATATTTCGTTGTTTAATAAAAGACTGTGTGCATCAACTGATGCAGAGGCCGGGGTGTACCCCATTTCGAAAAAAAATGAAACAATGTGAGACAGTGCAAAGCTTAAAACAAATACTATGACATCAGGAAATTATAAAATAGAAAATTTATGTGATTATTCACCAATCATGCAACGTATTTGGAGAATGTTTGGATTCTGGATACAGACTTTTGCAACCGGAATAACAGATATCGGTTACAAAAGCGGTCAAGCACTTCACCAGTAGATGAAAACTACTGGTTTAACACTTTCAGATGTATAATAATAGTTTTAACAGTACATCTTAGGTGTAGCTGTAGACGGCGGGCTAGGTGCACCAACTTCGTAGTAGTATTCCTTTTTGGTTGTCTTGTAGCTAGCGCGTGCGTGTTTATGATCAGGTCATTTGGTGGACTGCCGCCTACCGCCGGCGACGCTGCTCTCCGTCGGCGCCGCCGTCGTTTAACCCTAGCACCAGCCGCGGAGAACCGTTTCTCCTTGCTGCAGGCGGTGCCGGAAGAGGTTGAGGATGCGGATGCGGACGATCATGTGGCCCTACGTTGCGGAGGAGGCCCTGGCAGACTATCCTGCACGCCCGACCTCGCCGGAGATCCGACGTCCATGGAATCGGACGGGGACATGCTCGCGGAGTTTTGGGCGGACGCCGGATATCCATCGCCGTCTACGCGCTTCTAGGAGCGTCGATCCTCTCTGGCCTTTGCGACGTCAGGTATGGTTAACCGGGGTTCTAGTGTGTGCAGGTCTTCGTCGTCGTCTCCTCCGTTCATGGCGCGGCGAGCGGCTGGTCGAGGTGGTCGGCTTCTCCGACCGGGCTTTGCCTGTCCCGCCCCCCTCGCGTTGGAAGCTTGCGCGGACCTCTTCCTCCATGCCGGGTGACGCCCAAGCCGGTGCTCGGCTTCTTCCTCGACGAGGCGGTCGCCGCCATGCCGTCTTCGTCCTTGCCTCCAGCGCCGGCCGTTACGCGATCGGAGCAGTTTCCGTGCGCGTCCGCGGATCAAGCGGGATCGCATGACCCACGGCGGAGGACGTGGACAGGTCGGTGCCAGCAGGGTGGACTCACTTGCGTCGCAGACGACGTAGGGTTTCGCCTTTCGCGTGCGACCCGACTCCGCCTCGTATCTTCGCATCGTTTCCACCGCCAGCAACTTCGTCTCCTCCGCGCTCTTCGTCACTGCCGGGCTTCAACGCAAGTTCTTCGTCGCCAGTACTGCGGCAACCGTCGCCCCAACCTTCGTTGCCGCCGCCGTGGCCCTCGTCTCGCCGGACATTCCTGTCCGCCGTGATGCAGCCGACGGGAGGGCAACCGGACCTTCGCCCAGCTGGGCCAGCGCCGCCGGGACCTGTTGCCGCTGGGGCGGCCACCCGTGGTGGAGCGACGGGGGCGGCTACCAGGCCGCCGGTTGCTAGGCCGCCTCCTCCGTTCTCGCAGCCGCCGGGGGGGGGCTGCTACCGGTCTTCATATCCAACAGCACTTGGCTCCAGGGAGTGTAGCACAAGGCCCGCTCGTGCAGCAGCAGCAGGTGCATGGCCAGCCGGTGTACGTGCCGCCGCTACCCCAGTACCGCCCTACGGCAACACTACCATTGCGGCCTTTGCAGCCACCGTCGCACCAACCGGGACCGCCAGCGTATATGCCGCAGGTTTCTCCTCCGTTCTTTCAGCATCAACCGTTCGCTCCACCAGGTATTCAGCAGCAGCATTTCCCCTTGCCGCCTTTTGGTCAGTATCAGCATCCTTTTGTTCCTCCACCCTCCGCGGTTGCAGGGCAGGTTGGGTCGAGGAATAAGCGGAAGAAGAAGAAAGGTGGTCAGCCAGGTCAGGTTGGTCAGCAGCCTCTTCCTCAGCAGTCTGGTCAGTTTCTGCAGCCATAGGTTGTGTTACCAGTGGCCGGCCTAGGAGGGGCGGTGGAGGCTGTTTCTTCTGCCTCGGAGGTTTCTGTGGGGATTGAGGCCCCAACTGTTTCGGTCCCTGTGGTGATGTCTGATGAAGCTCAAGGTAAAGGGAAGAAGCCCGGGAAATGCTAGAAATGCGCAGTGGACTCTCATGCCACCAAATATTGCACGGTTCAGCATTATTGTCTGGTTTGTGATAACTTCAAGCACCCCACTTTGAGATGTCCGTCACTACGCCTACCTGGGCCCTTGGCTTTTGTTGCAGGAGAAGGGAGTGATGATGCTCTGCTTTGTTTGCCTGATAGTGTGCATAAGGCTCACTGACAAGGTATCGACTTGTTAATGCCTACGGATTGTAGACTAGGGTTTTCATAGAAGTAGAGGGCAAGTAGATCTCGAGGGTTTCAGCCGGAAAAGTACTCTACTGCTAGAAAACTAGGGTTGTGTTGATGATACGCGTAAAGCACACGTCCGTTGGGAACCCCAAGAGGAAGGTGTTATGCGTACATCAGCAAGTTTTCCCTCAGTAAGAAACCAAGGTTATCGAACCAGTAGGAGTCAAGGAACACGTGAAGGTTGTTGGTGGCGGAGTGTAGTGCGGCACAACACCAGGGATTCCGGCGCCAACGTGGAACCTGCACAACACAATCAAAGTACTTTGCCCCAGCGTAACAATGAGGTTGTCAATCTCACCGGCTTGCTGTAAACAAAGGATTAGATGTATAGTGTGGAAGATGATGTTTGTTTGCGAAGAACAGTAAAGAACAAGTATTGCAGTAGATTGTATTTCAGATGTAAAGAATGGACCGGGGTCCACAGTTCACTAGTGGTGTCTCTCCCATAAGATAAATAACATGTTGGGTGAACAAATTAGAGTTGGGCAATTGACAAATAAAGAAGGCATAACAATGCACATACATATATCATGATGAGTACTATGAGATTTAATCAGGGCATTACGACAAAATACATAGACCGCTATCCAGCATGCATCTATGCCTAAAAAGTCCACCTTCAGGTTATCATCCAAACCACTTCCAGTATTAAGTTGCAAACGACAGACAATTGCATTAAGTATGGTGCATAATGTAATCAACACAAATATCCTTAGACAAAGCATCGATGTTTTATCCCTAGTGGCAACAGCACATCCACAACCTTAGAACTTTACGTCACCTGTCCCGGATTCAATGGAGGCATGAACCCACTATCGAGCATAAATACTCCCTCTTGGAGTCACAAGTATCAACTTCGCCGAGCCTCTACTAGCAACGGAGAGCATGCAAGAACATAAACAACATATATGATAGATTGATAATCAACTTGACATAGTATTCAATATTCATCGGATCCCAACAAACACAACATGTAGCATTACAAATAGATGATCTTCATCATGATAGGCAGCTCACAAGATCTAACATGATAGCACAAGAGGAGAAGACAACCATCTAGCTACTGCTATGGACCCATAGTCCAGGGGTGAACTACTCACACATCGATCCGGAGGCGATCATGGTGATGAAGAGTCCTCCGGGAGATGATTCCCCTCTCCGGCAGGGTGCCGGAGGCGATCTCCTGAATCCCCTGAGATGGGATTGGCGGCGGCGGCGTCTCTGGAAGGTTTTCCGTATCGTGGCTCTCGGTACTGGGGTTTCCGCGACGAAGGCTTTAAGTAGGCGGAAGGGCGGAGTCGGGGGCGTCACAAGGGGCCCAAACACTAGGGCGGCGCGGGCCCCCCCTTGGCCGCGCGGCCCTAGCGTGGCGGCGCCTCGTCACCCCACTTCGTTTCTCCCTCGGTCTTCTGGAAGCTTCGTGGAAAAATAAGACCCTGGGCGTTGATTTCGTCCAATTCCGAGAATATTTCCTTTGTAGGATTTCTGAAACCAAAAACAGCAGAAAACATCAACTGGCTCTTCGGCATCTCGTCAATAGGTTAGTGCCGGAAAATTCATAATAATGACATAAAGTGTGTATAAAACATGTGAGTATCATCATAAAAGTAGCATGGAACATAAGAAATTATAGATACGTTTGAGACGTATCAAGCATCCCCAAGCTTAGTTCCTACTCGCCCTCGAGTAGGTAAACGATAACAAGGATAATTTCTGAAGTGACATGCTATCATAATCTTGATCAATACTATTGTAAAGCATATGAGATGAATGCAGCGATTCGAAGCAATGGTAAAGACAATGAGTAAACAAATGAATCATATAGCAAAGACTTTTCATGAATAATACTTTCAAGACAAGCATCAATAAAACTTGCATAAGAGTTACTCATAAAGCAATAAATTGTTAGTAGAAAGCTTTGAAGCAACACAAAGGAAGATATAAGTTTCAGCGGTTGCTTTCAACTTCAACATATTTATCTCATGGATAATTGTCAACACAAAGTAGTATAACAAGTACAATAGGTAAACATGTAAGAATCAATGCACACAGTTGATACAAATGTTTGCTTCTAAGATAGAAAGAATAGGTAAACTGACTCAACAATAAAGTAGAAGAATGACCCTTCGCAGAGGGAAGCATGGATTACTATATTTGTGCTAGAGCTTTTCATTTTGAAAACATAGAAACAATTTTGTCAACGGTAGTAATAAATCATATGTGTTATGTATAAGATATCCTATAAGTTGCAAGCCTCATGCATAGTATACCAATAGTGCTCGCACCTTGTCCTAATTAGCTTGGATTAACATGGATTATCATTGCATAGCATATGTTTCAACCAAGTGTCACAAAGGGGTACCTTTATGCCGCCTGTACAAAGGTCTAAGGAGAAAGTTTGCCTTGGATTTCTCGCTTTTGATTATTCTCAACTTAGACATCCATACCGGGACAACATAGACAACAGATAATGGACCCCTCTTTAATGCATAAGCATTCAACAACAGATAAAATTCTCATAAGAGATTGAGGATTAATTGTCCAAACTGAAACTTCCACCATGGATGATGGCTTTAGTTAGCGGCCCAATGTTCTTCTCTAACAATATGCATACTCAAACCATTTGACCATGAAAATCGCCCTTACTTCAGACAAGACGAACATGCATAGAAACTCACATGATATTTAACAAAGGTAATAGTTGATGGCGTCCCCAGAAACATGGTTACCGCTCAACAAGCAACTTATTAAGAAATAAGACACATAAGTACATATTCTTCACCACAATTGTTTTTAAGGCTATTTTCCCATGAGCTATATATTGCAAAGACAAAGAATAGAATTTTAAAGGTAGCACTCAAGTAATGTACTTTGGAATGGCAGAGAAATACCATGTAGTAGGTAGGTATGGTGGACACAAATGGCATAGTTTTTGGCTCAAGGATTTGGATGCACGAGAAGAATTCCTCTCAATACAAGGCTAGGCTAGCAAGGTTGTTTGAAGCAAACTCAAGTATAAAATGGTACAGCAAAGCTTACATATGAACACATTACAAGCATTATAAGACTTTACATCGTCTCCCTTGTTGTTCAAACACCTTAACCAGAAAATATCTAGACTCTAGAGACCAATCATGCAAACCAAATTTTAACAAGCTCTATGTAGTTCTTCATTAATAGGTACAAAGTACATGATGCAAGAGCTTAAACATGATCTATATGAGCACAAAAATTGCCAAGTATGAAATTATTCAAGACATTATACCATTTACCACATGCAGCATTTTCTGTTTCCAACCATATAACAATGAACGAAGCAGTTTCAACCTTCGCCATGAACATTAAGAATAAAGCTAAGAACATATGTGTTCATACGAAACAGCGGAGCGTGTCTCTCTCCCAAACAAAGAATGCAAGGATCCGATTTTATTCAAACAAAAACAAAAACAAAAACAAAAACAAACAGACGCTCCAAGTAAAGCACATAAGATGTGACGGAATAAAAATATAGTTTCACTAGAGGTGACCTGATAAGTTGTCGATGAAGAAGGGATGCCTTGGGCATCCCCAAGCTTAGATGCTTGAGTCTTCTTAAAATATGCAGGGATGAACCACGGGGGCATCCCCAAGCTTAGACTTTTCACTCTTCTTGATCATATTGTATCATCCTCCTCTCTTGACCCTTGAAAACTTCCTCCACACCAAACTCAAAACAACCTCATTAGAGGGTTAGTGCATAATTGAAAATTCATATATTCAGAGGTGACATAATCAATCTTAACACTTCTGGACATTGCACAAAGCTACTGAAAGTTAATGGAACAAAGAAATCCATCAAACATAGCAAAACAGGCAATGCGAAATGAAAGGCAGAATCTATCAAAACAGAACAGTCCGTAAAGACGAATTTTTTAGGGGCACTTAACTTGCTCAGATGAAAATGCCCAAATTGAATGAAAGTTGCGTACATATCTGAGGATCACGCACGTAAATTGGCAGATTTTTCTAAATTTTCTACAGCAGGGGCTGCTCAATTTCGTGACAGCAAGAAATCTGTTTCTGCGCAGTAATCCAAATCTAGTATTGACTTTACTATCAAAGACTTTACTTGGCACAACAATGCAATAAAATAAAGATAAGGAGAGGTTGCTACAGTAGTAACAACTTCCAAGACTCAAATATAAAACAAAGTGCAGAAGCAAAATAATGGGTTGTCTCCCATAAGCGCTTTTCTTTAACGCCTTTCAGCTAGGCGCAGAAAGTGTGAATCAAGTATTATCAAGAGACGAAGCATCAACATCAATAGGTATCTTAGATCTCCCCATCCGTAGTGGTGCTAAGGGCTTTGTCAATTTTAGGCCTATAATAGTTTTTTGGCTTAGGCACTTTAGAGGCATACATGAACTTTTGCTCCTTACCCACATAGGCTTTCTCCTTAAACTTAAGAGAAGAAAAAGTTGAACCCAAGGTTCCCATAGCTTCTTCAAGTTCACTAATCCTATGGGTTCGATTATCATGAGTAGCACAAGTTTCTAAAACAGCAATTCTCTCATTGATTCCACTAAGAGTTTTATCAAGTTTATCAGTGTTATTAAGTAATATTCCCAATTTAGTCTCAACACTTGGAAGATTTTTCTCTATGGCTTCCAACTTTTTCATGACATCTTCAAAAGAGATTTCAATTTTAGCTTCATTAACAGGTGGTATTCCAACTAGACTCTCGATGATGCAACTAGCTTCTAAAGCAGGAGTGCCTAGGAAATTACCTCCCGCAATAGTATCAAGAACATACCTATTCCAGCTAGAGATACCAACATAAAAATTCCTAAGTAGTATAATAGTGGAGTGTTTCTTAATGCACCTATGATGAGCATCACTAATTCTATACCAAGCATCTTTAAAACTTTCTCCCCTTGTTGCTTAAACGAACGAACTTCAACTTCCAGATTACTCATTTTTAGTAGTAGTAAATAAAGCAAACTAAATAGAGTAAATGCAAGTAACTAATTTTTTTTGTGTTTTCAATATAGAGAACAAGACAGTAAATAAAGTAAAGCTAGCAACTAATTTTTTTGTGTTTTTGATATAGAGGCGAACAAAGCAGTAAATAAAATAAAGCAAGACAAAAACAAAGTAAAGAGATTGGATGTGGGAGACTCCCCTTGCAGCGTGTCTTGATCTCCCCGGCAACGGCGCCAGAAAAAGAGCTGCTGGCGTGTAGTTGACGTGGGAGTTAGAAATCTTTGTGGTGTAACTTTTCTTCAGTTCCCCGGCAACGGCGCCAGAAAAAGAGCTTGATACGCGTAAAGCACACGTCCGTTGGGAACCCCAAGAGGAAGGTGTGATGCATACAGCAGCAACTTTTCCCTCAGTAAGAAACCAAGGTTATCGAACCAGTAGGAGTCAAGGAACACGTGAAGGTTGTTGGTGGCGGAGTGTAGTGCGGCGCAACACCAGGGATTCCGGCGCCAACATGGAACCTGCACAACACAATCAAAGTACTTTGCCCCAGCATAACAGTGAGGTTGTCAATCTCACCGGCTTGCTCTAAACAAAGGATTAGATGTATAGTGTGGAAGATGATGTTTGTTTGCGAAGAAAAGTAAAGAACAAGTATTGCAGTAGATTGTATTTCAGATGTAAAGAATGGACCGGGGTCCACAGTTCACTAGTGGTGTCTCTCCCATAAGATAAATAGCATGTTGGGTGAACAAATTACGGTTGGGCAATTGACAAATAAAGAAGGCATAACAATGCACATACATATATCATGATGAGTACTATGAGATTTAATCAGGGCATTACGACAAAATACATAGACCGCTATCCAGCATGCATCTATGCCTAAAAAGTCCACCTTCAGGTTACCATCCGAACCCCTTCCAGTATTAAGTTGCAAACAACAGACAATTGCATTAAGTATGGTGCGTAATGTAATCAACACAAATATCCTTAGACAAGGCATGTGGCAACAGCACATCCACAACCTTAGAACTTTCTGTCACTGTCCCAGATTCAATGGAGGCATGAACCCACTATCGAGCATAAATACTCCCTCTTGGAGTCACAAGTATCAACTTGGCCAGAGCCTCTACTAGCAACGGAGAGCATGCAAGAACATAAACAACATATATGATAGATTGATAATCAACTTGACATAGTATTCAATATTCATCGGATCCCAACAAACACAACATGTAGCATTACAAATAGATGATCTTCATCATGATAGGCAGCTCACAAGATCTAACATGATAGCACAAGAGGAGAAGACAACCATCTAGCTACTGCTATGGACCCATAGTCCAGGGGTGAACTACTCACACATCGATACGTAGGCGATCATGGTGATGAAGAGTCCTCCGGGAGATGATTCCCCTCTCCGGCAGGGTGCCGGAGGTGATCTCCTGAATCCCCCGAGATGGGATTGGAGGCGGCGGTGTCTCTGGAAGGTTTTCTGTATCGTGGCTCTCGGTACTGGGGTTTTCGCGACGAAGGCTTTAAGTAGGCGGAAGGGCGGAGTCGGGGGCGTCACGAGGGACCCACACACTAGGGCGGCGCGGGCCCCCCCTTGGCCGCGCGGCCCTGGCGTGGCGGCGCCTCGTCGCCCCACTTCGTTTCTCCCTCGGTCTTCTGGATGCTTCGTGGAAAAATAAGACCCTCGGCGTTGATTTCGTCCAATTCCGAGAATATTTCCTTTGTAGGATTTCCGAAACCAAAAACAGCAGAAAACAGCAACTGGCTCTTCGGCATCTCGTCAATAGGTTAGTGCCGGAAAATACATAATAATGACATAAAGTGTGTATAAAACATGTGAGTATCATCATAAAAGTAGCATGGAACATAAGAAATTATAGATACGTTTGAGACGTATCAGTTGACAATGAAATCGATCCTTTCTTCGTCCCTCGACTCCCCCTTATATAGGAGGCGGAGCCGAGGGTTTCGTATTGCACAAGTTACAGACTCGGGAGACTCTTCGAGTTCGTCCCGTATAGATTACAAGTCTTTGTTCCTAATACAATTCTATCTTTCCATATCGACAGTTAATTGCGCTTCCGGGCTTCATATTCTTCGAGTCATGGGCCTTCAGTAAACCCCGGGTACCACCTTCGGCATGCCCATTGGGGATGCCTATGTCAGTAGCCCCCGAGATTTTGCTTAAATCGCAGAGTAAAGTAAAATCTCCATCATTACAATTAACACATGGTTTCTTCAAGTCCCTGAATATTTTTATAAAATAATCATATATTGTACATGTATAATGGTAGATGGGGCTGGTTCATCTGACGGATCAGGTACCAGTTAACTGCTCTCGTGGAAATCCCGCAAAAACCTACTTCAAGGTCAAGTCCCTGGACTTGACCTCGGTATACTGGCTTAATTCGACATGTGACGGTTAAGGTCTTACCATATGCCGAATTCCAGTCATATTTTATCGAGTACCTAACGCATCCATTAGGATTTTTCTTCGCATCTGTTGATACGGAAAAAAAGTAGCAGAGCGCATTCATGTGCGATACCACGCCACACAGGACGGATCCCGGGGTCTTACCTTCGTAAAGTATTACATCATTCAGAGATTTAATCGCGACTGAGGCGCTCTGAGAATATATTGTCGAGTGCCTTTTTCGGCTGTTGGAATGGCACATTGATTCGAGTCATATGATGACTTATTTTTTTGACTTCCCGATGGGAGTATATGAAGAGTTATATTGTAACTCGAAATATAGCTATTTCGACTCCTTCAAATTCATCGGGTACACCACAAGCGTTCACGATGGGAGTAGCTCCCGAGACTATAGCCAAGTGCTTGTACTTGGTTGTAGGCTCACCGCTTTATCATCTTGTCACTATATTGTCAATTTTCCTGTTTTTCCATCTTTATCGGGTGCGCGATCAGCGCTCCCGATGGGAGTAGCCCCCGAGGCTACAGTCGAGTATTCATTCTTGGCTGTAGGCTCATGTTTGTCCTTTTTGAATCAACTCCATATCAATCATTTTATAAAAGTAGCCCCGAGCATTTGAACAAAAACTTGTATTTGATCAAAGGCTCCCGAAATTATTTTATCTGCATCATTAATACTCCTTTGTCGCCAATCTTCGAAGAACTGCAGTCGAAATTTCCCTTATAGTGACATCAGCGCTGACGATGGCCACGATCGTTGTATTGGGAAGGTGCGGGTTCTGTCTTGTCACTGACCTGTGGATCCCTAATACTGCATCGCTTGACATGTTACGCAAGTGGGGGCACACGTCCTCCGCTTTTCCTAGCACGCGCGCTGTAGTGCCTGTTTGGTTACTTCAAAGTAAAAAGACTCAAGTGCCCTTGTAGACAAGTGTAAGGCATCGTGATAAGGGGTGGCCCGATCTTCTCAGTAAGCAACGGTGGGGATGACGATCACGGGGTGATGGCAGCGGAGAAACACGACGATGAAGTGATTGATAACTTGTATGACGCAACGAGATCTCTCGATTGGTCCCTGTCGCCAATGCAACAGCTCTCAACCCTGCAAGATATTCGCAACTCCACACGCTTGCGCACGTAGCCGCCGGCCACGAAGCGGTAAGTTGCAACCGTCTAATTCCCAATGGAACAGCAGATCACACAAGACTTTTTCAGGATCTACACAATATCAAGCAATATGGTGTAGGGATTCAATAGTTTTGCTAGAGCAAACAACTAAGAACTAGGGTTTATCTTAAACATGGTCTAAAGCAGCTAGGGGGGCGTCCTGGGCACTTATATAGGCGTCGGGGACGAGTTCTGGTCGAAAAGATACAAAAATAACCGACCCAGAATAGATCTGGTCGAGACAGACTCGGACGAATCCGGTCTGGAATCCGGTCAACCGGGCCAGGGACCGGATCGGCCGGTCTGGCGTCCGGTCAACCGGTCGGCAACCGGAAACTTCGCAACTTTCCGGTTTTTGCCCGGTACGATGCATCCCATCCGGTTGGCGGCCGGTCAACCGGGCCAGGGACCGGGCTGGCCGGTCTGGAGGCCGGTCTAACCGGGTGCTGGACCGGCCTGGACGTCTGATGGCGTGTAACTCACACGTTCGTTGGGAACCCCAAGAGGAAGGTATGATGCGCACAGCAGCAAGTTTTCCCTCAGAAAGAAACCAAGGTTTATCGAACCAGGAGGAGCCAAGAAGCACGTTGAAGGTTGATGGCGGCGGGATGTAGTGCGACGCAACACCGGGGATTCCGGCGCCAACGTGGAACCTGCACAACACAACCAAAGTACTTTGCCCCAACGAAACGAGTGAGGTTGTCAATCTCACCGGCTTGCTGTAACAAAGGATTAACCGTATTGTGTGGAAGATGATTGTTTGCAGAGAAAACGAGTAAAGAACAAGTATTGCAGCAGATTTGTATTTCGGTATAAAAGAATGGACCGGGGTCCACAGTTCACTAGAGGTGTCTCTCCCATAAGATAAAAGCATGTTGGGTGAACAAATTACAGTCGGGCAATTGACAAATAGAGAGGGCATAACAATGCACATACATGTCATGATAAGTACGGTGAGATTTAATTGGGCATTACGACAAAGTACATAGACCGCCATCCAACTGCATCTATGCCTAAAAATTCCACCTTCAGGTTATCATCCGAACCCCCTCCAGTATTAAGTTGCAAAGCAACAGACAATTGCATTAATTATGGTGCGTAATGTAATCAATAACTACATCCTCGGACATAGCATCAATGTTTTATCCCTAGTGGCAACAGCACAACACAACCTTAGGGGTTTCGTCACTCCCCGGATATCAATGCGGGCATGAACCCACTATCGAGCATAAATACTCCCTCTTGGAGTTACTAGCATCAACTTGGCCAGAGCCTCTACTAATAACGGAGAGCATGCAAGATCATAAACAACACATAGGTAATAACTTGATAATTAACATAACATGGTATTCTCTATCCATCGGATCCCGACAAACACAACATATAGCATTACAGATAGATGATCTTGATCATGTTAGGCAGCTCACAAGATCCAACAATGAAGCACAATGAGGAGAAGACAACCATCTAGCTACTGCTATGGACCCATAGTCCAGGGTTGAACTACTCACTCATCACTCCGGAGGCGACCATGGCGGTGAAGAGTCCTCCGGGAGATGAATCCCCTCTCCGGCAGGGTGCCGGAGGAGATCTCCAGAATCCCCCGAGATGGGATTGGCGGCGGCGGCGTCTCTGGAAGGTTTTCCGTATCGTGGTTCTTCGTATTGGGGTTTTCGCGACGGAGGCTTTAAGTAGGCGGAAGGGCAACGTGGGGGGCCACACGAGGGCCCCACACCATAGGTCGGGGCGGCCAAGGCCTGGGCCGCGCCGCCCTATGGTGGCGGCGCCTCGTGGCCCCACTTCGACTCCTCTTCGGTCTTCCGGAAGCTTCGTGGCAAAATAGGACCCTGGGTTTTGATTTCGTCCAATTCCGAGAATATTTCGTTACTAGGATTTCTGAAACCAAAAACAGCAGAAAACAGCAACTGGCTCTTCGGCATCTTGTTAGTAGGTTAGTTCCAGAAAATGCACGAATAAGACATAAAATGTGCATAAAACATGTAGGTATCATCAATAATATGGCATGGATCATAAGAAATTATCGATACGTCGGAGACGTATCAGCATCCCCAAGCTTAGTTCTGCTCGTCCCGAGCAGGTAAAACGATAACAAAGATAATTTCGAAGTGACATGCCATCATAACCTTGATCATACTATTTGTAAACATATGTAATGAATGCAGCGATCAAAACAATGGTAATGACATGAGTAAACAAGTGAATCATAAAGCAAAGACTTTTCATGAATAGTACTTCAAGACAAGCATTAATAAGTCTTGCATAAGAGTTAACTCATAAAGCAATAAATCAAAGTAAAGGTATTGAAGCAACACAAAGGAAGATTAAGTTTCAGCGGTTGCTTTCAACTTGTAACATGTATATCTCATGGATAATTGTCAACATAGAGTAATATAACAAGTGCAATATGCAAGTATGTAGGAATCAATGCACAGTTCACACAAGTGTTTGCTTCTTGAGGTGGAGAGAAATAGGTGAACTGACTCAACATAAAAGTAAAAAGAATGGTCCTTCAAAGAGGAAAGCATCGATTGCTATATTTGTGCTAGAGCTTTTATTTTGAAAACATGAAACAATTTTGTCAACGGTAGTAATAAAGCATATGAGTTATGTAAATTATATCCTACAAGTTGCAAGCCTCATGCATAGTATACTAATAGTGCCCGCACCTTGTCCTAATTAGCTTGGACTACCGGATCATCGCAATACACATGTTTTAACCAAGTGTCACAATGGGGTACCTCCATGCCGCCTGTACAAAGGTCTAAGGAGAAAGCTTGCATTTTGGATTTCTCGCTTTTGATTATTCTCAACTTAGACATCCATACCGGGACAACATGGACAACAGATAATGGACTCCTCTTTAATGCATAAGCATGTGGCAACAATTATTATTCTCATATGAGATTGAGGATATATGTCCAAAACTGAAACTTCCACCATGAATCATGGCTTTAGTTAGCGGCCCAATGTTCTTCTCTAACAATATGCATGCTCCAACCATAAAGGTGGTAGATCTCTCTTACTTCAGACAAGACCGACATGCATAGCAACTCACATGATATTCAACAAAGAGTAGTTGATGGCGTCCCCAGAAACATGGTTATTGCACAACAAGCAACTTAATAAGAGATAAAGTGCATAAGTACATATTCAATACCACAATAGTTTTTAAGCTATTTGTCCCATGAGCTATATATTGCAAAGGTGAATGATGGAATTTTAAAAGGTAGCACTCAAGCAATTTACTTTGGAATGGCGGATAAATACCATGTAGTAGGTAGGTATGGTGGACACAAATGGCATAGTGGTTGGCTCAAGGATTTTGGATGCATGAGAAGTATTCCCTCTCGATACAAGGTTTAGGCTAGCAAGGTTATTTGAAACAAACACAAGGATGAACGGTGCAGCAAAACTCACATAAAAGACATATTGTAAACATTATAAGACTCTACACCGTCTTCCTTGTTGTTCAAAACTCAATACTAGATATTATCTAGACTCTAGAGAAACCAAATATGCAAACCAAATTAGCAAGCTCTAAGTGTTTCTTCATTAATGGGTGCAAAGTATATGATGCAAGAGCTTAAACATGAGCACAACAATTGCCAAGTATCAAATTATCCAAAACATTTTAGAGTTACTACATGTAGCATTTTCCAATTCCAACCATATAACAATTTAACGAAGAAGAAACTTCGCCATGAATACTATGAGTAGAGCCTAAGGACATACTTGTCCATATGCTACAGCGGAGCGTGTCTCTCTCCCACAAAGTGAATGCTAGGATCCATTTTATTCAAACAAAACAAAAACAAACCGACGCTCCAAGCAAAGTGCGTAAGATGTGACGGAATAAAAATATAGTTTCAGGGGAGGAACCTGATAATGTTGTCGATGAAGAAGGGGATGCCTTGGGCATCCCCAAGATTAGACGCTTGAGTCTTCTTAGAATATGCAGGGGTGAACCACCGGGGCATCCCCAAGCTTAGAGCTTTCACTCTCCTTGATCATATTGCATCATACTCCTCTCTTGATCCTTGAAAACTTCCTCCACACCAAACTCGAAACAACTCATTAGAGGGTTAGTGCACAATAAAAATTAACATGTTCAGAGGTGACACAATCATTCTTAACACTTCTGGACATTGCATAAAGCTACTGGACATTAATGGATCAAAGAAATTCATCCAACATAGCAAAAGAGGCAATGCGAAATAAAAGGCAGAATCTGTCAAAACAGAACAGTCCGTAAAGATGGATTTTATTAGGGCACCAGACTTGCTCAAATGAAAATTCCCAAATTGAATGAAAGTTGCGTACATATCTGAGGATCACTCACGTAAATTGGCTTAAGTTTCTGAGTTACCTACAGAGAATTAGACCCAGATTCGTGACAGAAAAGAAATCTGTTTCTGCGCAGTAATCCAAATCTAGTATTTACTTTACTATCAAAGACTTTACTTGGCACAACAAAACATAAAACTAAGATAAGGAGAGGTTGCTACAGTAGTAAACAACTTCCAAGACTCAAATATAAAACAAAAATACTGTAGTAAAAACATGGGTTGTCTCCCATAAGCGCTTTTCTTTAACGCCTTTTAGCTAGGCGCAGAAAGTGTATATCAAGTAACATCAAGAGATGAAGCATCAACATCATAATTTGTTCTAATAATAGAATCATAAGGTAACTTCATTCTCTTTCTAGGGAAGTGTTCGATACCTTTCTTGAGTGGAAATTGATATTTAATATTACCTTCCTTCATATCAATGGTAGCACCAACGGTTCGAAGAAAAGGTCTTCCCAATATAATGGGGCAAGATGCATTGCATTCAATATCCAAGACAACAAAATCAACGGGGACAAGGTTATTGTTAACCATAATATGAACATTATCAATTCTCCCCAAAGGTTTCTTTTTAGCATTATCGGCGAGATTAACATCCGGATAACGAGTTTTTCAATGGTGGCAAGTCAAGCATATCATAGACTTTCTTAGGCATAACATAAATACTTGCACCAAGATCACATAAAGCATTACAATCAAAATCTTTGACCCTCATTTTAATGATGGGCTCCCAACCATCCTCTAGCTTTCTAGGAATAGAAGTTTCAAGTTTTAGTTTCTCTTCTCTAGCTTTTATGAGAGCATTTGTAATATGTTTTGTGAAAGCCAAGTTTACGAGCGCTAGCATTGGGACTCTTAGCAAGTTTTTGTAAGAACTTTATAACTTCAGAGATGTGGCAATCATCAAAATCTAAATCATTACAATTTAAAGCAATGGGATTATCATCCCCAAGGTTGGAAAAAATTTCAGCGGTTTTATCACGAGCGGTTTCAGCGGTTTTAGCGGTTTCGGGTAATTTTGCGCGCTTTGCACTAGGAGTAGAAACATTGCCAACACCAATTATTTTATTATTGATAGTAGGAGGTGCAGCAACATGTGAATCATTAGCATTGCTAGTGGTGGTAATATTCCAAACTTTAGCTACATTTTTCTCTTTAGCTAGTTTTTCATTTTCTTCTCTACCCCACCTAGCACGCAGTTCAGCCATTAATCTTATATTCTCATTAATTCTAACTTGGATGGCATTTGCTGTAGTAACAATTTTATTTTCAATATCCTCAGGTTTAGCAGCCATTTTATTAATTAAAGAAGATTGTGACGTGAGACATGTATGAGATTCGGTTTTCAGCATTTGCAAGTTTAGTTTGTAACCCGAAATCTCCATATTCAGATTTTCAAGTTGATTTCCTATATTCTTCAACAAGGTAGATTGTTCATTCATAGTTTTAGTAAACAATTTATTTTGCTCATATTGTGATTGCATAAAGCTCTTGGTGGATCTTTCAATTTCTAACATCTTTTCCTCATTAGGTGAAACATATCTACCATAAGAGTTACTATTAGCGAGGATATGGCCTAGAATTTTGAGCAACCAATGAAGCTAACGGAACATTATTAGGATCAACATTAGTCCTACCATTCACAAGCATAGACATAATAGCATCAATCTTATCATTCAAGGAAGAGGATTCTTCAACGGAATTTACCTTCTTACCTTGTGGAGCTCTTTCCGTGTGCCATTCGGAGTAATTAATCATCATATTATCAAGAAGCTTTGTAGCCGCCCCCAAGGTGATGGACATAAAGGTACCTCCAGCAGCTGAATCTAATAAATTCCGCGAAGAAAAATTTAGTCCTGCATAGAAGGTTTGGATGATCATCCAAGTAGTCAGTCCATGGGTTGGGCAATTTTTAACCAAAGATTTCATTCTTTCCCAAGCTTGAGCAACATGTTCATTATCCAATTGTTTAAAATTCATTATGCTACTCCTCAAAGATATAATTTTAGCAGGGGGATAATATCTACCAATAAAAGCATCCTTGCATTTAGTCCAGGAATCAATACTATTCTTAGGCAGAGATAGCAACCAATCTTTAGCTCTTCCTCTTAATGAGAAAGGGAACAATTTTAATTTTATAATGTCACCATCTACATCTTTATACTTTTTCATTTCACACAATTCAACAAAATTATTGAGATGGGCAGCGGCATCATCGGAACTAACACCGAGAAAATTGCTCTCGCATAACAAGATTCGATAAAGCGAGGTTTAATTTCAAAGAATTCGCTTGTAGTAGCAGGTGGAGCAATAGGTGTGCATAGGAAATCATTATTATTTGTGCTAGTGAAGTCACACAACTTAGTATTTTCAGGGGTGGCCATTTTAGCAGTAGTAAATAAAACAAACTAGATAAAGTAAATGCAAGTATACTAATTTTTTGTGTGTTTTTGATATAGAGTGCAAGACAGTAAATGAAGTAAAGCTAGTAACTAATTTTTTTGTGTTTTGATATAA
The DNA here is from genome assembly GCF_022539505.1 of Lolium rigidum. Taxonomy (NCBI): domain Eukaryota; kingdom Viridiplantae; phylum Streptophyta; class Magnoliopsida; order Poales; family Poaceae; genus Lolium; species Lolium rigidum. Next base: position 226,069,023 of record NC_061514.1, read on the forward strand.
TGCAGCAAACAAAGTAGTAAATAAAATAAAGCAAGACAAAAACAAAGTAAAGAGATTGGGAAGTGGAGACTCCCCTTGCGGCGTGTCTTGATCTCCCCGGCAACGGCGCCGAGAAAAGAGCTTGATGGCGTGTAACTCACACGTTCGTTGGGAACCCCAAGAGGAAGGTATGATGCGCACAGCGGCAAGTTTTCCCTCGAAAGAAACCAAGGTTTATCGAACCAGGAGGAGCCAAGAAGCACGTTGAAGGTTGATGGCGGCGGGATGTAGTGCGGCGCAACACCAGGGATTCCGGCGCCAACGTGGAACCTGCACAACACAACCAAAGTACTTTGCCCCAACTAAACAGTGAGGTTGTCAATCTCACCGGCTTGCTGTAACAAAGGATTAACCGTATTGTGTGGAAGATGATTGTTTGCAGAGAAAACAGTAAAGAACAAGTATTGCAGCAGATTTGTATTTCGGTATAAAAGAATGGACCGGGGTCCACAGTTCACTAGAGGTGTCTCTCCCATAAGATAAAAGCATGTTGGGTGAACAAATTATAGTCGGGCAATTGACAAATAGAGAGGGCATAACAATGCACATACATGTCATGATAAGTACGGTGAGATTTAATTGGGCATTACGACAAAGTACATAGACCGCCATCCAACTGCATCTATGCCTAAAAAGTCCACCTTCGGGTTATCATCCGAACCCCCTCCGGTATTAAGTTGCAAAGCAACGGACAATTGCATTAAGTATGGTGCGTAATGTAATCAATAACTACATCCTCGGACATAGCATCAATGTTTTATCCCTAGTGGCAACGAGCACAACACAACCTTAGGGGTTTCGTCACTCCCCGGATATCAATGCGAGGCATGAACCCACTATCGAGCATAAATACTCCCTCTTGGAGTTACTAGCATCAACTTGGCCAGAGCCTCTACTAATAACGGAGAGCATGCAAGATCATAAACAACACATAGGTAATAACTTGATAATTAACATAACATGGTATTCTCTATCCATCGGATCCCGACAAACACAACATATAGCATTACGGATAGATGATCTTGATCATGTTAGGCAGCTCACAAGATCCAACAATGAAGCACAATGAGGAGAAGACAATCATCTAGCTACTGCTATGGACCCATAGTCCAGGGGTGAACTACTCACTCATCACTCCGGAGGCGACCATGGCGGTGAAGAGTCCTCCGGGAGATGAATCCCCTCTCCGGCAGGGTGCCGGAGGAGATCTCCAGAATCCCCGAGATGGGATTGGCGGCGGCGGCGTCTCTGGAAGGTTTTCCGTATCGTGGTTCTTCGTATTGGGGTTTTCGCGACGGAGGCTTTAAGTAGGCGGAAGGGCAACGTGGGGGGTGATGTCTACGTTCCCCCTCCTTTCCTGTAGACAGTGTTGGGCCTCCAAGTGCAGAGGTTTGTAGAACAGCAGCAAGTTTCCCTTAAGTGGATACCCAAGGTTTATCGAACTCGGGGAGGAAGAGGTCAAAGATATCCCTCTCATGCAACCCTGCAACCACAAAGCAAGAAGTCTCTTGTGTCCCCAACACACCTAATAGGTGCACTAGTTCGGCGAAGAGATAGTGAAATACAGGTGGTATGAATAAGTATGAGCAGTAGCAACGGTGCCGGAAAAGTGCTTGGCGTGTAGTTGATGGTGGTGGTATTGCAGCGAGTAACGCGATAAACAGTAACAAGCGGTAGTAACTCAGCGTAGTAACGCAGCGTAGTAAACAAGCGTAGTAACTCAGCGGTATTTAGGAACAAGGCCTAGGGATTACACTTTCACTAGTGGACACTCTCAACATTGATCACATAACGAGAATAGATAAATGCATACTCTACACTTTTGTTGGATGATGAACACATTGCGTAGGATTACACGAACCCTCAATGCCGGAGTTAACAAGCTCCACAATAATGCTCATGTTTAAGTAACCTTTAGTGTAAGATAGATCAACGCTACTAAACCAAGTACTAGCATAGCATGCACACTTTCACCTTCATGCATATGTAGGAGGAATAGATCACATCAATATTATCATAGCAATAGTTAACTCCATAATCTACAAGAGATCATGATCATAGCTTAAACCAAGTACTAACACGGTGCACGCATCTGTCACCTTTGCACACATGCGGGAGGAATAAACTACTTTAATAACAAATCACTAGAGTAGCACATGGATAAATTGTGATACAACATGCTTGCAATCTTAAAGAGATATAAATAAGCACCTCACTATGCCATTCAACGTGAGTAAGTATTACTGTGAAATCTAGCCTAAGAGACCCACACGGTGCACACACTTGTCACCTTTACACACGTGGGACGAGGAGTCTCCGGAGATCACATAAGTAAAACCCACTTGACTAGCATAATGACATCTAGATTACAAGCATCATCATATGAATCTCAATCATGTAGGGCAGCTCATGAGATTATTGTATTGAAACACATAGGAGAGAGATGAACCACATAGCTACCGGTACAGCCCCGAGCCTCGATGGAGAACTACTCCCTCCTCATGGGAGCGGCGGCGGTGATGAAGATGGCGGAGGAGATGGCGGCGGTGTCGATGGAGAAGCCTTCCGGGGGCACTTCCCCGCTCCGGCGGCGTGCCGGAACAGAGATCCTGTCCCCCGGATCTTGGCTTCGCGATGGCGGCGGCTGCGGCAAGGTTTCCGTGGGTTTCGTCAATTGGTATCGGGTTTTCGATCCGGGGGCTTTATATAGGCGAAGAGGCGGCGCGGGAGGGCTGACGGGGGGCCACACCATAGGGCGGCGCGGCCCCCCTGGCCGCGCCGGCCTGTGGTTTGGTGGGCCCGAGGCCCCCTCTCGGTCCTTCTCGGTGTGTTCCGGATGCTTCCGGTGAAAATAGGAACTTTGGCTTTGATTTCGTCCGATTCCGAGAATATTTCGTTACTAGGATTTCGAAACCAAAAACAGCGAGAAAACGAGAGCCGGCACTTCGGCATCTTGTTAATAGGTTAGTTCCGGAAAATGCACGAATATGACATAAAGTGTGCATAAAACATGTAGATAACATCAATAATGTGGCATGGAACACAAGAAATTATCGATACGTTGGAGACGTATCAGCATCCCCAAGCTTAGTTCTGCTCGTCCCGAGCAGGTAAAACGATAACAAAGATAATTTCTGGAGTGACATGCCATCATAAACTTGATCATACTATTTGTAAAGCATATGTAGTGAATGCAGCGATCAAAACAATGGTATATGACATGAGTAAACAACTGAATCATAAAGCAAAGACTTTTCATGAATAGCACTTCAAGACAAGCATCAATAAGTCTTGCATAAGAGTTAACTCATAAAGCAATAATTCAAAGTAAAGGTATTGAAGCAACACAAAGGAAGATGAAGTTTCAGCGGTTGCTTTCAACTTATAACATGTATATCTCATGGATAATTGTCAATGCAAAGCAATATAACAAATGCAATATGCAAATATGTAAGAATCAATGCACAGTTCACACAAGTGTTTGCTTCTTGAGATGGAGAGAAATAGGTGAACTGACTCAACATAAAAGTAAAAGAATGGTCCTTCAAAGAGGAAAGCATCGATTGCTATATTTGTGCTAGAGCTTTGATTTTGAAAACATAAAGAGAGCATAAAAATAAAGTTTTGAGAGGTGTATGTTGTTGTCAACGAATGGTAGCGGGTACTCTAACCCCCTTGCCGGACAAACCTTCAAAGAGCGGCTCCCATTTTATTTTATTTTTGGGTGGCACTCCTTCCAACCTTTCTTTCACAAACCATGGCTAACCGAATCCTCGGGTGCCCGCCAACAATCTCATACCATGAAGGAGTGCCTTTTTATTTTAGTTTTATTATGATGACACTCCTCCCAACCTTTGCTTACACAAGCCATGGCTAACCGAATCCTTCGGGTGCCGTCCAACAATCACATAACATGGAGGAGTGTCTATTTTTGTTAATTAATTTGGGACTGGGAATCCCATTGCCAGCTCTTTTTGCAAAATTATTGGATAAGCGGATGAAGCCACTAGTCCATTGGTGAAAGTTGCCCAACAAGATTGAAAGATAAACACCACATACTTCCTCATGAGCTATAAAACATTGACACAAATCAGAGGTGATAAATTTTGAATTGTTTAAAGGTAGCACTCAAGCAATTTACTTTGGAATGGCGGAGAAATACCATGTAGTAGGTAGGTATGGTGGACACAAATGGCATAGTGGTTGGCTCAAGTATTTGGATGCATGAGAAGTATTCCCTCTCGATACAAGGTTTAGGCTAGCAAGGTTGTTTGAAACAAACACAAGTATGAACTAGTACAGCAAAACTCACATAAAAGACATATTACAAGCATTATAAGACTATACATTGTCTTCCTTGTTGTTCAAACACCTTACTAGAAATTATCTAGACCTTAGAGAGACCAATTATGCAAACCAAATTTTAGCATGCTCTATGTATTTCTTCACTAATAGGTGCAAAGTATATGATGCAAGAGCTTAATCATGAGCACAACAATTGCCAAGTATCACATTACCCAAGACATTATAGCAATTACTACATGTATCATTTTCCAATTCCAACCATATAACAATTTAACGAAGAGGAAACTTCGCCATGAATATTATGAGCTAAGAACACATGTGTTCATATGAACCAGCGGAGCGTGTCTCTCTCCCACACAAGCATGATGTAATCCAATTTATTCAAACAAAAACAAAAACAAAAGCACACAGACGCTCCAAGTAAAGCACATAAGATGTGACCGAATAAAAATATAGTTTCAAGAGAAGGAACCTGATAATGTTATCGATGAAGAAGGGGATGCCTTGGGCATCCCCAAGCTTAGACGCTTGAGTCTTCTTGAATATGCAGGGTGAACCCGGGGCATCCCCAAGCTTAGACTTTCACTCTCCTTGATCATAGTATATCATCCTCCTCTCTTGACCCTTGAAAACTTCCTCCACACCAAACTCGAAACAACTCATTAGAGGGTTAGTGGACAATAAAAATTAACATGTTCAGAGGTGACACAATCATTCTTAACACTTCTGGACATTGCATAAAGCTACTGGACATTAATGGATCAAAGAAATTCATCCAACATAGCAAAAGAGGCAATGCGAAATAAAAGGCAGAATCTGTCAAAACAGAACAGTCCGTAAAGATGGATTTTATTAGGCCACCAGACTTGCTCAAACGAAAATGCTCAAATTGAATGAAAGTTGCGTACATATCTGAGGATCACTGCACGTAAATTGGCATAATTTTCTGAGTTACCTACAGAGAATTAGACCCAGATTCGTGACAGCAAAGAAATCTGTATCTGCGCAGTAATCCAAATCTAGTACTTACTTTTCTATCAAAGACTTTACTTGGCACAACAAAACACAAAACTAAGATAAGGAGAGGTTGCTACAGTAGTAAACAACTTCCAAGACACAAATATAAAACAAAGTACTGTAGCAAAATAACACATGGGTTATCTCCCAAGAAGTTCTTTCTTTTTAGCCATTTAGATGGGCTCAGCAGTTTTAATGATGCACTCGCAAGAAATAGTATTTGAAGCAAAAGAGAGCATCAAGAGACAAATTCAAAACACATTTAAGTCTAACATGCTTCCTATGCATAGGAATCTTGTAAATAAACAAGTTCATGAAGAGCAAAGTAACAAGCATAGGAAGATAAAACAAGTGTAGCTTCAAAAATTTCAGCACATAGAGAGGCATTTTAGTAACATGAAAATTTCTACAACCATATTTTCCTCTCTCATAATAACTTTCAGTAGCATCATGAGCAAACTCAACAATATAACTATCACATAAAGCATTCTTATCATGAGTCTCATGCATAAAATTATTACTACTCCCAACATAAGCATAGTCATTCTTATTAGTTGTAGTGGGAGCAAATTCAACAAAGTAGCTATCATTATTATTTTCATCAAGTGTAGGAGGCATAGTATAATCACAACAAAATTTACTCTCCATAGTAGGTGGCACCAAAAGACCACTATCATTATCATCATCATAAATAGGAGGCAAAGTATCATCAAAGAAAATTTTCTCCTCAATGCTTGGGGGACTAAAAATATCATGAAAACCAGCTTCCCCAAGCTTAGAACTTTCTATATTATTGTCAACAATGGTGTTCAAAGTGTTCATACTAATATTACTACCGAGCATGCAAAGAAGATTTCATAGGTTTTTTAATTTTCGCATCAAACAATCCATGTTTTAAATCAGGAAATAGAATAAGAAGCTCACTCTTGTACATTATGCCAAACTAGTGTAAACAAGAAACAACAAGATGCAATTGCAGGATCTAAAGGAAATAGCTTCGAGCACACACACGACGGCGCCAGAAAAATACTTTACCTGAGACCGTAGTATGAGTGCCTTTTTACCTTTCCTCCCCGGCAACGGCGCCGGAAAAGTGCTTGATGTCTACGGGAGCTTCTATTCTTGTAGACAGGTGTTGGGCCTCCAAGAGCAGAGGTTTGTAGAACAGCAGCAAGTTTCCCTTAAGTGGATCACCCAAGGTTTATCGATCTCGGGGAGGAAGAGGTCAAAGATATCCCTCTCATGCAACCCTGCAACCACAAAGCAAGAAGTCTCTTGTGTCCCCAACACACCTAATAGGTGCACTAGTTCGGCGAAGAGATAGTGAAATACAGGTGGTATGAATAAGTAGTAGCAACGGCACCGGAACAGTGCTTTGCCGGAGGACGAGTAAACAAGCAGTAGTAACGCAGCGAGTAGTAACGCGATAGAAAGCGAGTAAACAAGCAGCAACTAGCAGTATTTAGGAACAAGGCCTAGGGATTACACTTTCACTAGTGGACACTCTCAACATTGATCACATAACAGAACAGATAAATGCATACTCTACACTTTTGTTGGATGATGAACACATTGCGTAGGATTACACGAACCCTCAATGCCGGAGTTAACAAGCTCCACAATAATGCTCATATTTTAGTAACCTTTAGTGTAAGATAGATCAACGAGACTAAACCAAGTACTAGCATAGCATGCACACTTGTCACCTTCATGCATATGTAGGAGGAATAGATCACATCAATATTATCATAGCAATAGTTAACTTCGCAATCTACAAGAGATCATGATCATAGCATAAACCAAGTACTAACACGGTGCACACATTGTCACCTTTGCACACGTGCGGGAGGAATAAAACTACTTTAATAACAAATCACTAGAGTAGCACATAGATAAATTGTGATACAAAACATATTGCAATCTTAAAGAGATATAAATAAGCACCTCACTATGCCATTCAACATTGAGTAAGTATTCCGTGAAATATGGCCTAAGAGACCCACACGGTGCACACACTTGTCACCTTTACACACGTGGGACAAGGAGTCTCCGGAGATCACATAAGTAAAACTCACTTGACTAGCATAATGACATCTAGATTACAAGCATCATCATATGAATCTCAATCATGTAAGGCAGCTCATGAGATTATTGTATTGAAACACATAGGAGAGAGATGAACCACATAGCTACCGGTATAGCCCCGAGCCTCGATGGAGAACTACTCCCTTCTCATGGGAGCAGCGAGCGGTGATGAAGATGGCGGTGGAGATGGCAGCGGTGTCGATGGAGAAGCCTTCCGGGGCACTTCCCCGCTCCGGCGGGGTGCCGGAACAGAGACTCCTGTCCCCGGATCTTGGCTTCGCGATGGCGGCGGCTCGGAAGGTTTTCCGTATCGTGGTTCTTCGCATCGGGGTTTTCGATCCGGGGGCTTTATATAGGCGAAGAGGCGGCGCAGGAGGGCCGACGGGGGGCCGGACTATAGGGCGGCGCGGCCCCCCTCCGGCCGCGCCGGCCTGTAGTTTGGTGGGCCTGAGGCCCCCTCCGACTTCTCCGGTGTGTTCTGGATGCTTCCGGGGATTCTAAGATCTTTGGCTTTGATTTCGTCCGATTCCGAGAATATTTCGTTACTAGGATTTCGAAACCAAAAACAGCGAGAAAACGAGAAGCGGCACTTCGACACCTTGTTAATAGGTTAGTTCCAGAAAATGCACGAATATGACATAAAGTGTGCATATAACATGTAGATAACATCAATAATGTGGCATGGAACACAAGAAATTATCGATACGTTGGAGACGTATCAGGGTTCCCAACGGACGTGTCGACTGCACGCATCACAGTCCTAAAAATAATATGTCCTCTTGGTGTGAATACCTTCCTTGTTGGACTTGTGGGAATCCAATGATCTTCCCAAATATTTACCTTTTCACCATTACCAATTCTCCAGATATGTCCCATTTTAAACGTTTGCAATCCCGCTACAATGCTTTGCCAAGTGTATGATGATCCATTCTTTGGTCCCGCATTGAGCAGATTTGAATTTGGATAATATTTTGCTTTGAGAACCCTCGCACACAAAGAATCCAGCCTTTCTAGCAGTCTCCAACTTTGCTTTGCTAACATAGCTAAATTGAAAGAATGTAAGTCTCTGAAGCCCATACCTCCCAGTTTCTTCGGAATGCACATCTTCCACCATGCAAACCAGTGCATCTTCCTGTGTTCGTCTGTGTCTCCCCACCAGAAACCGGCCATGGCATCATTAATATCCTTACACAGCTGTTTTGTAATTTTAAAAACTCCCATGGCGAAAACTGGAATAGCTTGTATAATAGCTTTTAACAAAATTTCCTTACCCCCATAAACAAGAATATTTCCTTCCATCCTTTGAGTCTCTCAATAATTCTCTCCAGAAGGTACACAAAACTATCAGTTCGGTCCAACCCCACCATAGCAGGTAGTCCAAGGTACCTATCTGAGATTGCCTCAGTCATAATATTCAATTCAGCACAAATCTGAGCTCTCACTTCCACCTCCACATTAGGACTAAAGAAAATACTACATTTTGCTTCACTTACCAATTACCCTGAGCTTGCACAGTATTGATCCAGGACCTGTCTCAATGAGGTTGCATTAATCATATTAGCCTTCATCAGTATAAGGGAATCATCAGCAAAAAGTAAATGAGAAACTGACGGTGCATTTCTGCACACTCGAACACCTTCAATGCCACGAACCTCCTCTCTATGAGCCAAAGCACTAGAAAGACCCTCTGCACAAATAAGGAACAGATACGGTGAAAGCGGATCACCTTGTCTAAGTCCTCTTGTAGGAATAAATTCCTCCGTTTCTTGATCATTATACCTCACTTTGTATTTGACAGATCTTACACAAGATAATAACAGATCCACAAAATCTCTGTCAAACCCCAATCTGATAAGCATACGGTCCAGGAAAACCCACTCCACGCGATCATACGCTTTATGCATATCCAATTTTACCGCACAAAGACCTTCCTTGCCCATCTTTTTATTTTTTATTTTATGTATACATTCATATGCCAGAAGGATATTATAAGTTATTAGTCTCCCTAGCACAAAAGCACTTTGAACCTGAGCTATAACATCGTCCAGAATTATCTTCAGCCGTGCTGCTATCATTTTAGAGATAACTTTGTACAGAACAGTGCAGAGACTGATTGGTCTAAACTGAGAGATATGTTCTGGTGCATCCACCTTCGGTATCAAGATTATAATTGTATCATTCCACCCTTTCGGTATATTCTTTTGGTTTATAGCATCCAAAACTTCTATTGTCAAGCTCTCCCCTAAGATGTGCCAACATTTTTTGAAGAATAAAGCGTGCAAGCCATCTATACCGGGGGCCTTCATATCCCCAACTGAAAAAAGAGCTTTTTTTTACCTCATCAGCCGTATATGGTTTTAACAGCTCAGCATTCATCTCATTATTCACCCTTGGAACAACCTTCTCAATTAGCTCCGGGTCTGGTTCATCGACTTCAGTAGTAAATAATCCTGCAAAATAATCAGAGATCATTGGGTTCAATTGATCAGTTCCTTCCCTCATTGCACCACTATGATCCCTTAAACCTTTTATTCTATTCCGGGACCTCCTGCTTGATGCAAAATTATGAAAATAACTCGTATTTTTATCTCCGAGCTTCAGCCAGTTTACCCTACTCCTTTGTGCCCAATACGTTTCCTCTTGCTCAAGAAGTTTTTCTAACTCGGCCACTAACTCTTTTTCCCGTTTAATATTTTCTTCAGTCAAATCACTTCTAGTGAGATCCTCCACCTCTTTCTTAATAGAATTTATATGTTTTTGAGGTTTCTTCAAGATCGCACTGTCCCAGTGATGGAGTTTGTCATGCACCACCGCAAGTCTATCAGCCAGTCCATTCCCAACTTGGTGTGATGACGCTTCCCATGCATCTGCGACAACCTGGTGAAAACTCTTTTCTTTAAGCCATCTAGCTTCAAACCGTAACAAGGCCCGCCCTTGTCTTTCCGAGGTTGGCGTCTCCCCAAAACTGAGAAGCAATGGTCTATGATCCGATCGACTGTAGTTCAGATTTTCCACTGTAGCATCAGGAAATTTCCCTCTCCATTCATCACATGCTATTGCTCTATCCAGTCTTTCTCTAATGCCGCCTCGATGCCAAGTAAATTTATCACCAGTATAACCCAAATCAGTTAGGCCGCAATCTATTAGAGCCTCCTGGAAAGCCAACAAAAATTTATTCGGTCTTGTTCTTCCTCCTTCCTTTTCAAAAGAATACAAAATTTCGTTGAAATCCCCCATGACTACCCAAGGCATTGTGGTGACAGCCTTTAAGTCTCTGAGAAGATCCCAAGATAAATGTTTATTCTCCCAGCTTGGTTCTCCATAGAACCCCGTGAACCTCCAAATATTTTCCAGTCCAACACCAATGAACACATCAATATAGTTCTCAGATTTATAGCGTAAAGTTACAACCACTTCTTTTTTCCATAGAAGAAGAAGGCCCCCTTTACGACCATCACTACCTACCACTTCCTTATGAGCCATACACAATCTCCTCCTTAAACACTCAGCTGGCCATTCATCCAAATGAGTCTCCATCAGAAATATAATATCTGCATCTTGGCGCTTTTGTACTTTGACAAGCTCCGTCACATCCGTGGTTTTTTGAAGACCACGGCCGTTATAACTTAAGAGTTTTATTGCTACCATACAACCTCCGTGTCAGAGGTCGCCGATAATGTTTGATTGTGAGTTTCTTCACCCTTCCTTGACCGCTTTGGGGGTTGAATCTTTTCTGGAGATCCCAACACCGCCAAAATTTTCCCTGGTTCCAACTGATTAATAATTCCAGCCACCATTGGATTTTTACTCATCTCCCCTATGCCTCCACTGCTAGCTCCATCCGTAGTAACTCGTTTCCTCCCATTTATAATATCAGCCATCTCTTCATCCCTGGATGCAGTGTCCGCTACCCAAGGTTGGATAGCAGTTTCAGTAGAGGTAGCCGATCGGCCTCTTCCTCTCCCCATAGGAAGTCTGCCATCACTATGCTCACGTCCCCCTCTCATCCCTCTTCCTCCAGATGGATCACGCCCAGCACTCCATCCTCTCCCCCTACCACGACCTCCATCCGCTAACATGAAATCACCCCACTCCAACTTCTTTACATCATGCTCTCCCGTTCCACATTCTTGGTACCAATGCCCCAGCAAGCCACAGGCACCACATAACAGCGGTAGTTTCTCATATTTCAGCTGGTACCAATCTTTCTTCTTATCCTTGGTAATTGATACAAAACGCGACAATTTCTTCGACACATCCAGTTTGATCCTTACTCTGGCAAATTCGCCAATGAAGCCTGCTGGTAGTTTGATCTGTACCTCCTTGACCTCTCCCACATGCCTACACATCCCTCTAATCACAGGTTCCTTCAAATAATTATCAGGTAACTGGAGTACTCTCGCCCACACCACAATTTTGTCCAAAACAATGGTTCTAGTGTTTTGGAATCCATCGTATTCCTCCATCATCAAGGCGTAATTGTTTCTAAAAAGCCAGGGTCCCATGTTCATTGCTTTGTCCCAATCTGCGAGGCAACCAAATTGGACCGAGAACAAATTCTCCTCCAGCTTCCTCCAGGTTACATCCTTCGCTGGGTTCCAGGCCGATCGCATGTCGGCATACAAGGCACTAGGGCTAAAACCCCTATCCGTATGCACTTTAGCCACTGCAAGCCACTTCGCTTTCATCTGGGGATCCGGTGCCTCATCTTCCCAAACAAAACCTTCATCCTCATCTTCATGGAGATTTAATCTCCCCAGAAGCTTCTCCACGCCTTCCTTTTCTCCTGGCACCGAGCTCGATGATGCCACAGTCTCGTCCATCTTCGTTACCCAGATCAGAACCCGTCCGAGCCCACGGCGATCAGATCGGGTCTTCCCAGAACTCTCGGCGGAAGCCGCCGGAGGACAGAAACCCTAGCTTTCGGCTAGGGGAAAAGATAAGCGAGAGAGCAGTTTATCGGCCTGTAGATGAGGCGGGGTATTTAAGCTGGTCAGAATGTCTGCGGCGCGGCGAGGTGGGACTAAATATCATCGCGAGCGTGACAGTGCTGCTCTACTATACTGCTCTGGTGGGCCAACTCTGCTCTACTACTGCTTCGGTGGGCCATTGCTGCCCCCGTTAGGGTGCATGCATGACGCTCGTAGGTAATCCGTTGGGAAGTCCATGCACTGCCTAGCTGGATGGATTTGCTTGATTGTGTGTGGACGGAGTGATGAAATCTCATGCCTACCATTCACAAAATTAATACAGTGCAAGGTGAAGCACCGATGTGTTTTCTTCACCGGTCACATGGATTTGAACTAACGCATAACTTTATGAGAAATTTTACAATAGTGTTACTAAAAAATCAGGATATTAATTTTAGTGTATGAGGAAGCAATGGAACTAAAATTCAAACGGTGCATACAACGCATTTATCGAAGCGACAACACATTTTAAAAAAAAAGTGTCTCAAAAACACATATCATCTACTCAGGAAACAATAATATTTCATCTGAGAATAAATCTCGTCTATTAGGGGAACAAAAATATCACGGAGGAACACATCATGTATACTCATGGAACAAGAATATTATGTCCGAGAAAGAAATGTCGTCAATTCATGGAATAAGAATATGGTGTATGAGGAACAAATCTCATTAACTCGACGACCAAAATAGGGAACAAACCAGAACATAACAGAAAATAGAGAAACATATAGCTAGGAACAATAATTTCGTGGAACTAATTTTTTGGAACAAGAGGAACACAAATCTTCCTGAAGAAATGAATAGATCACTATACACTAGGGAATAATAGAGAAAATCACAGAGAACTCGAACCAAGGGAGAAAAACCCTAGACATAGGGGAACAACAACCTAGATAGAGGGGAACAACATGCTAGACGGTGGGGAACAACAACCTACATGGAAGGTAACAAGAGCCTGGACGGAGGGGAACATACTAGACGGTGAGGAACAACGGCCTAGACACAGGGGAACAACAACCCATACGGAAGGGAACAACAGTCTGGACGGAGGAGAATCACTTGAACACAAGGGAACAATAGCCTAGACTATGGGAACAACATCCTAGATGGAGGGGAACAACCGTGAACACGGTGGGGAACAAAAACCTGGATGGAGGGGAACACTAACCTAGACGGAGGGAAACAACCGTGAACACGGTAGGAACAAGAGTATACACGGACGGGAACAAGAGCCTAAATAGAGATGAACATCAACCTGGACGGAGGGGAACACTAACCTAGATGGAGGGGAACAACATCCTAGATGATGGGGAACAACATACTACACAGAAGGGAAAAAGAGCTTGAACGGAGGGAAACAACATCCTAGATAGCGGGGAACAACATCATATACGAAGAAGAACAACAATGTAGACGGCGGAGAACAAAAGCCTGGACGAACGGGGACAAGATCCTAGACAGATGGGAACAAGAAAATGGACGGAGGAGAACAACAACCTAGACAGTGGGGAACAACAACCTAGACAACCTTGACAGAGGGGAAAAAGAGCCTTGATGCAAAGGAACAACATCTTTGTCGAAGGGGGGCGAGAGTTTGATAGAGGAGATGAACTTAGACGAAGGAGAAAAAATGTTAAATATAGTGAAACAATTGTTTAAATGAAGAGGAAGAAACCATTTGGACAAAGAAAATAAATAGACCATATGGGAAAAAAATCCTACTAAAACATAAAAAAAATTAAAATAAAAACATGTAAAAGAAAATAAAAGAATGTAAGAAATAAGAAATCAATTAAATAATCCATAGTGTAGAAAAGAATCTAAGAAAGAAGAAAGAATGTTAAAGAAGAAAAATAAAAAGAAAAACATGTGCAAAGAAAATATGGAAGGAAAAAAAGAATCCTATCTAAGACGCTCAGGTCACACGGAAAAAGCCATGCTAAACAAAGAAAGAACTAAGAGCGTTTTCCTCTGATTTTCATATCCCGCGCTTGAAGATAAATCAACTAAGTTCGTGCGCATAAGAAGGAAATAACGCCTCATTAAAATCAACGAAACCCTAAAGTTCAGGAGACCGAACTTGCCATTTTTAGTTTCGGCAAGTTCAGTCACTGCTAGAGGTGCTCTCAGCCCGTTATTAATTCCTGCTTGTTGTAGCTTTGTTCTGTCCTTGTACCGATCAGCTCTCTTACTTTGTTTTGCTTTAGTTTGTTGGCGCTACGTCTGTCGAGCTGTTCAACGGGCAGACATATTGTTCAGTTGGATCCAGCACACGCGACTCGACGACATGCGTGTGGTCTCGGTCGTCGTTGTCGATAGAGCATAGGGTTGTGGTTGGTCTCACGCACGTTTTATCTTCTCCCTAGAGTCACGATAATGAAAAGTTTAAAATCATATTCTACATCTAGTTTGAATGCTAACAAATCTATTTGTATACCGTGAAAGAAAAACACGCAAGAGGTTTTGTAACAAATACGTAGCATAAGTCTTTGAGTGCATTGTGTTTTGGCAAATTAGTTCATCTTAATCTAGTTTAATCTACACAACCATGGTTCGATTTGAGATAAAGTGTTGGTTTAATAGTTTGGTCGTATTTTATTTTATGCCCATGCCTTTTTTCCACCTCTAGCATCTTGGATTATGCGATTTATCAAATGGAAGTATTTCGATTTGAGCTAGTTTTCTCCCTTGTAGCACTAACTCTGTAGTACTTGTGACATGGCGTCAACCTACCATTAAACTTGTGACATGTTAGACTGTTAGTAGGTGCTAGCACGATGATAATATAAGGCTTAGTTTTGGTGTTGTTGAACAATGCTGGGTAATTTTTTTCGAAATGGGTATACCCTAGCCTCTACATCAAAATGATGCATATAGCCGCTTTATTACTTTATTTAAAGTATCAACATCATACTTATTACAGTTCAAAGATCAGCTGAGATCGATACAAAGATCAACCAACGAAAAAAAAACAAAACAACAGATGCCAGTGATACATCATAAGTTGATCCTATGATCAAGTCGCCAACCGCATGGCTGTATAAATCCCGCGCTACCGTCTCCATTCAGTTGCACCTAAACTTCATGGCATCCTGACGTTCCTCTGGTTGGAGATAGAACCACGTACGGATCCAATGAATAGCTAAAGGTATAACTTGCAAGAAGGATTGAGATTTTTAATGATGGGTAATGCTTATAAAATTATCTCTTCCAATAAAATGTGAAGAAAGTAGACAAAATGGTCAAACACTGAAATAGACAAAATTAAGTTAGGGAAAAATCATGATGATAATGCATGGCCATACCAAACATAACCTTACGTGGAACCATCATTTTAATTAGGACTTACCCTATGTTGATTTGTTTCTAAACTAATAAGAACCTAGATCTGCATTCTTTGTGAGTTGAATTGGCTGGATTGTACATTCATTTTCCTAACCAGCTCACATCTTGCTAGCTTTTATGCAAACTAAATTTTGTTTTTTGAAAACTATTACATAATCAATGTCCTTGCAGTACTAAATCGATGTCACTGATGCAAACTACCATCTATAAACATTTAAAGGATACAACTTATATCTTTGATCATAGGCATTTGTCATGCGTTAATAACTAATTTGTACTGGTGCAGTTTTTCATGCATGTACTTACTGTAGTATTTGGCAGTGCATTTTATATGGAAACTAATTTCAAGTTACAACAAAAGCAGGTTCCCGTAATTTAATGTGTACATGGATCAGTCATGCATTAGGTGCACAAAAATTCTACTCCAATTATCTCACATAACTTCACTATGATAGAACTTTTCTATTACGGTTATGAATACTTAAAAGTTTCTCTCGACAAAGTCATGATAAAAGTTCTTGCAGCATTAATGTGTGTATCTTCGTGTATCATAGTAATTGAACATAAATTACTAGTTGTCGGTGGTTCCTTCCACCCACATGGGGTAAACTATTGGGATTTGTGGGACAACTAGACATCATAGCATGACAATAATGAGAATTGAAGAACTGGTAGAGATTCATTATATATATACCACTCCGCTCCTCTGCATATGGGGTCACGGACAACTTCTATTTCCACATCCCTAGCATTTTCTTACTCGCACTCCTTATGCATGGCAACAAACGACAAGATGAGATTGCGAGATATGCACACATGTACAACATCCGTAGGTATACGTAGGAAAAGGATGCAGCAGGAAGCACACAGCCACCGGGTGGTCTTTGTACTCTTAGCACTCGGTGATTTTTGCATCCTGAATGCTAGGATTTTGCCACACTTGTTGAGTACCTCTCAGACACAGGAAGCGTCGGTGCAGAGCACAGTAGTGGCGGCACTGCAGAAGGTCTTAACTTGAGGACGTCAAAGTAAACGGTGGAGAAAATGTTTGTCTCAGTATGTCAAATGATGTCCTACGAGGATGGGTGGGTGCAATGGGAGAATCAACTTGGATTGGGTTGATATTTGAATTAGAAAAGAACCGAATTGAAGGGCATGACCTCAACTATTAGCTTGTTCTTGTGGGCTCTTTGGTGGCGCTGCCGAGTGGAATTCTCTGTAGTTCCTCTAGGGCTTTGCCTCTTTCTTTTACCTTGTTCAAGTTTGTGTAATCATCACCGTTGTATCCTAGCCGGTTGAGGGCTTTATTAATTTAAAGCTGAGCTCTCGAGCCTTATGTTTAAAAAACTATTAGGAAATCATTTTGCATGTTTTTCTAAAGAAATTACAGTTCAGCACTGCCCGAGCAAGTTGGTTCAAGTTACGACAAAATCTCTCTCTCTCTCTCTAGCCCCATAGGTAGAAGGCAGTGTGTTGCCCTAAAACAACTTTTTATTTGAAAAGATTGCTAACGATAATATTTGATGACCCAGTATTTGATGACCCAGTATCGATTCCGTAACCTCTGGGATCGAACCCTGACTTGCACGTATTTTACTCGGCTTTTTACGTCGTGCTCTCCACAGGTGGGCTGGCCCATCAGTACGCTCCCTTCAGCGAAACGAAGGCTCCGCAGCGCGCGCGCCCAGCGAGTCTTTCCCATGCGGTGCCCGTACGGCACCGCACACCCCACGCACGCCCGACGTCGCTCGCTGGGCCCGGTCCAACAACATCAGGTAAACGTTTTTTTTTCGTTTCTTTTCTTTCTGTTAATTTTTTCACAATTTGAATATTTTTGAAAATCGAAAATTATCAAAATCTGAATACATTTAAATTTTAAAATCGAGCATTTCTGATTTGACAATTTTAGTAAGTTTTTCTTTTTTCATTTTTTTTTAAAATTTGAACAATTTTCAAATTTTGAACAAATTTTAAATTTGAACAATTTTAAGTTTGAAATTTTTTCTAATCTGAACAACTTTTAAGTTTAAACAATTTTCAAATTTGATTTTTTTAATTCAAACATTTTTCAAATTTGAACCTTTTTCAAATTTAAACTTTTTAATTTTTTGAATTTAATCTTTTCCGTATTTGAAAAAAGAAAGAAAAGAAAAAGAAACATAAACATAAACAGAAAAGGAAACAGAAAACAAACAAAAAAGAAAGAAAACGAATAAACAGAAAACGAAAATAAAATGGAAAAACGAAAGTGGGCTGGCCCCTATACCCGACCAGGGTGTGCGGTGCTTGGTAAGCACCGACCTGGTCGGTGTATAGGATTCGCCGTTTCCCTCGGCGCCGCACCCGTGGACGCCTCCCCGTCCACTTGAACACAGACCCAGCGACACCACTCCTCTAAACGCCATTCCTCCAAAAGCTCAAGGAATTAGTGGAGATGATGGAGTTCAATCCCACGATGCTGTGCACATCCCATTTCTTTTTCATTTGATTTAATTATGGTTTCTGAATCGAATTATATCTAACTTACTTCTATGATAAAAGAAGCCTGGTCGTTCTTATCCTCCCACTAGAGTAGGAGATAGGCGATTTTGTGAACCCACCGGGAATCCCACCTCGCTCGCCATCGGAGCGTTCAATCTCTCCTTCTCCGGCGGCCGCTCCGGTGGCGGGAGGGTTGGGGATCGACGCTTCATGGCCTGTACATAGTGTAGGGGCTCTGCGTAGCTTGTCAGCGGCGCTCAGGAGGCGGAGGTGCGGCCGATGTGGCGTTTCGGTGGTGGAGCTTTTCCTCTCCGACGGTGGCCCTCTCTGGGGTGCTGCGGCGGAGCTCTCGCCTTTCCCGAGCTCGCGAATCTCTGGATCCGTCGAGTTCTTCTGTCCCTCCTCGGCATTGGCGTGGCAGTCGCGCCAGGTCCCGTCGAATAAGAAAAAAGAGTTGATGTTCGGCTTCGCGATGAAGATGATGGACTGTTGTGTATGTCACAACCCAATCACAGAGATGTGGGAACAACCAGGTATTGCAGGATAATGATTGTATGTGGTTACAATCAAACCATGGATACAAGAGAATCAGAATATGGGATGGGAGAAGCAAAGTACGAGGTGGGGAACGAGACGAACTAGAGGAGGAGAAGGCAACTTCCTTGATTCATTTCTTCGATACCCCTGCCAGCCGATGCTTCCTTTCCTTATAATCTTCGTCAGTTTTGTGCACCATGCCCAGCACATGCCCAAGACGACTAAGCCCAGAATGTTAGGAGGGTGTACATGCCATTCTCGCCCCCTTAAAATCCGGCCTGCCCTCAAGCCGCAATGACATATTCCACCTGGATCCCATGGCATAGTGTCAGGCGCTGAAATATTGTCCGTGTAACCTGACCATATTGTGGATGTAGACTTGCCTTCAGGCGAGCTGGACTGCTGAATGCCACATACATATAAAGCTTGAACTGTTGTCAGGTGAAAATAGGCTTTCACTGCTGAACCGATAGTCTTTCTGTGAAACGTCCAGCTTTCTTTTTTTTGAACTGGGCTACGGCGGGCTTGCGCCAGCCTGAACATTAATAACGAACAAGTGTACAGGGGATCATTACAGCTTTTTAGAGGGAGGAGGGAGTCTGAGGGGGGAGAGCTTCAAGGTGGGTCGAAGTTATTACACCAATTATTTAGAGAGAGGGAGGCAGGGGGGTGGTACATCTATGAGCCCAAAGTCTAATGTCTTGGATGCATCTGCGGGAGACCATGGCAAGGTCTTCATCAACTCCATTGAAAGTCTTGGCGTTGCGTCTCTTCCAGATATTCCAGAGGATGGCGGTGCTGATGGTGGTTTCTTCATAGTTCCTGCATCGCGATGACCAAATATCGGGAAGACCGGAAGGGGGGTGAGCTTGGGGATCCTGAAAGAAAGAGGCCCACACTTCGCTGGCGCGGGAGCAGCGAAGGAGGAGGTGGTCAGTATCCTCGTCCTGAGGGCAGGAGAGGCATGTTGCAGAGCCCCCGAGGCGATGCCGAAAGCGGCGCTCATTGGTTGGGAGGCGCTTCCTCACAGCGAGCCAGCAGAAGATTTTGCACTTAAGGGGAGCTGCGCTTTTCCAAACTTTCTCCGCCACCACGTCAATCTGCAGATGCCTGAAAGAATTGGAGTAGACACTTTTGTTCGAGAGCTTTTTGTTAGTGAGGTGGTCCCAACGTGAATCCTGAGTGTCGCTGCTCATAACCACCGAGCTAAGCTCGATAGCAAGGTTTCGGAGGTCGGCCTCAGCGGCCTGCGACAGGCGAGGTTCCAGAGTGCCGCGAAAGCCAGGAGCCGGGGCAGTGGCCACGTTGATGTTCGTGCGTGTGGAGTGGGAAAAGAGGTTCGGGAACTGATCTTGGAAGGTGTTGTCTCCGAGCCAGAGGTCAGTCCAAAAAGCCGTCGTTTCCCCATTGCCAGTGGTGACTCTAGATATAGCCCGAAAGGTTGCGAGCCCCGCGACAATGCCTTTCCAGACGGGGGTATCGAGGTGGTGGGGGTCTCCCAAGTCTCGGTCCGCGATCCAACCGTATCTGCGGCGAAACCAGCAGGCCCAGGGGGCGGAGGTGTCAGAGTGGAGTTTGGTTAGGAATTTGGACAAAAGGGCAGTGTTCTGAGCCTGAATGGAGAGAACGCCCAACCCGCCCCGATTTTTCGGGGCACAGACCTCGTCCCAAGCAACTTTGCAGTTGCCGCCACTGCAAGATTCCTCACCAGTCCAGAGGAAGGCCCGACGATGTTTGTCGATGGCCTCGACGACCCCAGCAGGGAGGATGCCGGCCCCCATGGCGTGGGCGAGCATGGCCGTCAGGACAGAATTAACGAGGATCAGACGCCCCCCAATAGGTACGCATCGACCTCTCC
Organism: Lolium rigidum; assembly: GCF_022539505.1. Taxonomy (NCBI): domain Eukaryota; kingdom Viridiplantae; phylum Streptophyta; class Magnoliopsida; order Poales; family Poaceae; genus Lolium; species Lolium rigidum. Next base: position 226,089,663 of record NC_061514.1, read on the forward strand.
AGCCGGAAAGGCGCATGTCACTCTTCACCATAATGGGGGTAAAGTCCCGAAGGCGGAGCTTGTGGGTGGAAAGGGGGAGGCCGAGGTAGGTTTGGGGGAAAGAAGAGATGGCGCAACCGAAGGTGGTGGCCATGCTAAGGGCAATGTCATGGCCAGTTTTTATGGGGACAAAGGTACTTTTGTGGAAGTTGATGGTGAGCCCGGTGGCCGCAGAAAAGTTATCGAGGACTTTTTTGAGGTTCGCAACGTGCTCGGGAACAGCGCGTATGATGATAAGAGTGTCATCAACGTACTGAAGGACGGGACAGAGGAGGTCATCTACAAGAGGGTGGAGGAGGAGCCCCTCCCGCGAGGCTTGCAGGACCATCTGTTGAAGGACATCCACAATAATATTGAAAAGGAAGGGGGAAAGGGGGTCTCCCTGTCGAAGGCCGCGGCGGCACTGAATCCACCTCCCAGGCACCCCATTTAAGAGGGCGGCAGTTTGGCTAGTTTGGTTGATCATTTTTATCCAGTTTCGCCAAAGCAGGGGAAAACCTTTAGCCAAAAGGATGCGGTCTAGCGCTGTTGCGGTCAGAAACCCACCGGCGGGCAGCGACGGGCAACACCGTAGAGCCGGGAATCTCCCAGGACTGCGGCTGGCCCTGGTCCCTCCGAGCGACGGCCCGCAAAGCCTTCTGGTCACACGTCCGATGCTGTTGCAAGGGCGTGCCACCTGACCTATACCTGGTCGGGAAGGTGTTGGATGATGCCTCGCTTAGTTTCCTGCATGGCATACACGTAAACGTTAAATACGAGCCTCGATCGGCTCTCGGGTTGTCCTGTGAATCGGCTCAAAGAGCCGATCCACCCATGATTCGTACGAGGTGTACGAATATATGGTGGTCCTGCTTGATCAAGATAAAGCTAAAGCGATCTACGACGATTTAGGGTTTTCACCGCATAATCGGATCATCCTACTCACGATTGGACCTCGCGCTCGCGTACGGTGATTGTAAGCCGATCCTAGACGGGGCCTAAAAACCAACACGAGGTTGATCCCGGAACATCCTGTCTAGGGCTAGCAAACTACACCCTACACGCCGCTGGATCCTCCAACCCTTTGTAAGGCCTAACTATTGCGGATATTAAACTAATCCTTGAAGAACAAGGAGCAACCGTAACGGATCGGATCTACTAAACAATGATCAAGCGGGGTGCCGCCCCTACACCTAAGATAGGTGTAAGGGCGGCTAGATGTATAAGGGTTGCACTACGACAGCATATGATACGAAGAACAATGCTAACCCTAACACATCCAAGATAACTACGTTGCTCGCCATCGAAAAGGCTTCAGTACGAGCAACGCATGAACAACATAATAAGCTTATGCTGCCTAGATCGCAAGATGCGATCTAGGCAGCATGGTGCTTACCGGGAGAAACCCTCGAGACGAAGGAGTTGGCGATGCGCCGAGATTGATTTGTGTTGAACGTTGGTTGTTGTTTATTTCATAAACCCTAGATACATATTTATAGTCCGGGGACTTTCTAATTCAGGCGTGCACCCAACCGTGCACGGGTAAAACTCTAACTTCTAAATTAAGATGCGATCTACTATAATACAGATACATGGGCAATTTAGCCCAACTTCTTCGTGTCAGGCCGCTTCAGAGATCCTCCACGCGTTTATCCTTCAAGCCCATCTCACCTACGGCCCATCTCCTGATTTGGCCAAAATCTGGTGATAACACATGCCCCCCTGGTTTTGGTAATGATAATTTCAAAACCACTCTGTTTTTCCTCCGAGGGGTCATGTCATGGCAGAGCAGAACCGTCGCAGTATTTTTCATCATGACGACTCGCCTTCCCATCTTCTCCGCACGATTTGACGAGTTTTTGGCACCACCTCCTCGAAAACTGTTCGAACATTAAACCCCCACTTCTTTTATTTAACCGCACCGAACAGTTCTCCTCCTCATCCTCTCCGCATTAGCAATCCAAAAACCCTCCTGCGCACCATGTCTTCTTCTTCCTCCGCCTCATCGGGACTTTCCCTCGAGTCCTCTTCCTCCCACGAGCCGACGCCAGAACGGGACCCACAGGAGGTCCATGCGGCCAACATCCGCCGCGCCATAGAAGCCGGGGAGGAGCCCGGCCATGACTTCTCCGTCTGGTCCGAGGACGACAAGTCCTCGACGGACGGGGAGAGCGACCTCCGCTTCATTGCCGACGGGGAATCGGAGGAGGAGAGCGATGACGATCGCTTCTCCTGGGACGACTTCACCTCCTCCGAGGAGGTGAAGGAGGAGGAGGAGGAGGAGGACGACAACGACAGCTCCTCCGACGAGCCGCTGGCCAAGCGCCACTGCCCCTGGCCGGGGAATCTCAGTGATTTCGACGGCGACGACGACGACGAGGAGGATGAGGACAACGAAGGTCCTGCCGGCGGCCGCTGCGACAGCGACGACGAGCCGCCGGGAGCAGCGCCGACAGCGGCGACGATGGTGACGACGAGGGCAGCGACGGCCCGTAAATAGGACCCTTAGCATAGGATCAGTAGTAGTAGACGGGGCAATGTATCCCCTTAGTACTTCCTTTTGAGAGTAATCAGCTCTTCTATGTAAGAAATCTTGCTTATCAATGAAGAAATTCCCCAATTTGATTTTGCCGATTTCCTTTATGCCAATTTAGCCGATTTCCCCTCATACTGATTCCGCCAATCATCACTTAGCCAATGCTCAATGAGCCGATGGCAACGCACCGGTCTCTCATAATCCGTTTTTATCTCTTCGACGTCGGAGTGATCGCGAACTTGGTCAATGCTCAAAAGCCGATGTTAACGTATCAATCCTTCACCTTTTTCGACCGATGACTTTGAGCTCTGGTGGACAATGAGGTAGACCAACGCCTTTAAGAGAGCCCCAGAACCGCTGTTGAAACGACTTGACGCTGAAGCCGGTACCTCTGGATGTTCAGATATTCAGTGATACTCCTCAAACCTGCCCAATCCCCTTGAAGAAGATTATGATGGAGGGCCAGCCGATGAAATCTCAATCGGTTCCTTAAGAACAGAATATCTACGCAGTCAGTTGCCCCCCGAGCCTCCATCAAGGCGAGAACAGCAGTGAGCCAACCAAATGTGCCACCATCGGTTTCCAAGTCATGATGCAGAGCCAGCCGATTTCAACAAAATCGGCTCCCCAGAGCAGAGAACCTTCAGGGTGAGCTGCCCCCCCGAGCTTTTCCAGTCTACTTCTTGCGCCTTGCTGATCCGATCGGCTCCTTTCCTTTGGCAGATTGATGTAACCCATCCTTAACCGGATCTGCACGTCCATGCTGCTCTTGGTATTGGTCAGGGTTATGATCCCCCAAACTTGCCCCAGCTGATATTGCGGACTCGAATACTTGCAAAAGGGATTTGGAGGTTCTTGTAGAGAGGATCTGAGCCACCAAACCATTCCATTGAGGAGTTCCTCCAGTAGAGTCTCTCTTCGTGACCCACTTCCTGCTCCATTGAGCCTCTGCTCATAACAGTTGTACCTCTTGAGTCGATGGCCATGCATCGGCTTTCTATCCTTAAGTCGATGTCTGCGCATCGGCTGTGCTTAAATTTTTTTTTTTTTGAATTTTTTACGGGCCGATTTTTCTATCGGCCCCCAATGATTCACTGCACATGTATCGCACGTGTTCATCCGATTAGGTGCCCCCCGAGCCGATTTTTTCAAGGGATTTGATGGTATCGGCTCTTCAGGTATCCCCTGTTGGATCAAATGCTGAACCTAGGCAGAATGCATGATGAGGATAATTTTTTGGCCGATTGCTGGAATCGGCCTCCACGTTGCTTGCTCGATGAAGGTTTTTTGCAATGTTCCTCCATAAATCCTTGGGGCCGATCACTTGGATCGGCATCGCCACATTTGTCCATCGATGTTGCTCTTGTTACACGGTCAGGCCGGTGGATAAAACCAGCCTAACCCCGTTCTTTGTCACGTCGATGCGCTCGCGAGTCGTCCAAATTGATGCCCGAGAGTGGCTCTTGGCCCGATGTCTCCCAAACGTTCATGCCAGCCGTTGAAATCTCGGCTGAATCATCTGCGTGGACGACTTCTACTTCATCTCCATCCCACTGTATTAGGCATTGGTGCATTGTGGATGGAATGCAACAGTTGGCGTGGATCCAATCTCTCCCTAGTAGGACATCATAGGAGCTCTTGCTGTCGACAATAAAGAACGTCGTAGGGACAGTTTTCCTTCCTACGGTCGGATCCACATTCGAACACCTTGTGCGTCAGACGCTTGGCCGTTGAAATCGCTCAGTGTCACATTGGTCTTGATCAGATCCGAGCTGGAGCGTCCCAACCGACGTAGCATGGAGTATGGCATAATGTTAACCGCCGCTCCGGTGTCCACCAACATCTTGTTGACAGGCTGCCCATTGATGTAACCTCGCAAGTACAGGGCCTTCAGATGCCTGTAGCTTCTCTCTCGTGGCTTATCAAAGATGACGGGCCGTGGGCCGCAGTCAAGTTGTGCCACAGGTGCTTCGTCTAATCCTGGAGCACTAAACTCCGTTGGAAGGATGAACACCATGTTTGTGCCAGCCGATGTCTCATCATCGGCTTTCTTTTGTCTGGGGCGCCACTCTTTCCTTTGTGGCCGACCTTCTTCGTCCAGGGTTCGCTGAATTTTGGTGGCCAGATCAGGCCGCGCCTTCCTCAACGTGTGCAGGTATAACCTTTCAGCTTCCTCCAACCCACGCAGACGCTGAACCCTTCGCTTCTGGGAACGGCTGAGCCCATCAGGGCACCACCTTGGGCGATGATACTTGTCTTCTTCTTCATCATCGTCCTCTAGTTCCTCGAGATCTTCCACCCGAGCGGACTCAGCATGCTTGTTCCGAGGCGGGAGAGGCCCTAGACGTTTGAACACGGACACGTTATGTGATGACCCAGCGTACCACTGCATGGTGTAGTACACAAGTCGTTGACATAACACAAGTGAAACACCGTTCCAAGTTCTCCATCGAGCTCGGGAGCTGTAGGTAGCTATGTGGTTCATCTCTCTCCTATGTAGTTAAATACAATAATCTCATGAGCTGCCTTACATGATTGAGATTCATATGATGATGCTTGTAATCTAGATGTCATTATGCTAGTCAAGCGGGTTTTTACTGGCGTGGATCTCCGGAGACTCCTGCGTCCCATCGCGTGTAAAGGTGACAAAGCAGGTGCAGCCGTGGTGGGTCTCTTGGGCCGGATATTTCCCACGGAACACTTACTCATTGAACGGTGTGAGTGAGGTGCTTATTTATATCTCTTTATGATTTGCGGCACGTTTGTATCACTAACTTATCTATGTTACTACTCTAGTGATGTGTTATTAAAGTAGTTTGTTTCCTCACCTTGCACGTGTGTGTAAAGGTGGCCGGTGCGTGCAACTGTGTTGGCACTTTGGTTTGTGCTCTGGAGTCATGATCTCTTGTAGATTATGGAGTTAACTATTGCTATGATAATATTGATGTGATCTATTCCTCCTACATATGCATGAAGGTGACGGTGTGCATGCTTATGCTAGTACTTGGTTTTAGTAGCTGTTGATCTATCTTACACTAAAGGTTACTTAAACATGAGCATTATTGTGGAGCTTGTTAACTCCGGCATTTGAGGTTCGGTAACCAATCTACGCAATGTGAATTTCATCATCCAACAAAAGTGTAGAGTACGTGCATTATCTATTACTGTTATGTGATCAACGTTGAGAGTGTCCACTAGTGAAAGTGTAATCCCCTAGGCCTTGTTCCTAACACCGCTTGAGTTACTGCATCGCTTGTTTA
>NC_061514.1:226095576-226236824 GCF_022539505.1 Lolium rigidum
TTGCTTTCAACTTGTAACATGTATATCTCATGGATAATTGTCAACATAGAGTAATATAACAAGTACAATATGCAAGTATGTAGGAATCAATGCACAGTTCACACAAGTGTTTGCTTCTTGAGGTGGAGAGAGATAGGTGAACTGACTCAACATAAAAGTAAGAAGAATGGTCCTTCAAAGAGGAAAGCATCGATTGCTATATTTGTGCTAGAGCTTTTATTTTGAAAACATGAAACAATTTTGTCAACGGTAGTAATAAAGCATATGAGTTATGTAAATTATATCTTACAAGTTGCAAGTCTCATGCATAGTATACTAATAGTGCCCGCACCTTGTCCTAATTAGCTTGGACTACCGGATCTTTGCAATGCACATGTTTTAACCAAGTGTCACAATGGGGTACCTCCATGCCGCCTCGTACAAAGGTCTAAGGAGAAAGCTCGCATTTTGGATTTCTCGCTTTTGATTATTCTCAACTTAGACATCCATACCGGGACAACATGGACAACAGATAATGGACTCCTCTTTAATGCATAAGCATGTGGCAACAATTATTATTCTCATATGAGATTGAGGATATGTGTCCAAAATCTGAAACTTCCACCATGAATCATGGCTTTAGTTAGCGGCCCAATGTTCTTCTCTAACAATATGCATGCTCCAACCATAAAGGTGGTAGATCTCTCTTACTTCGGACAAGACGGACATGCATAGCAACTCACATGATATTCAACAAAGAATAGTTGATGGCGTCCCCGTGAAAACATGGTTATCGCACAACAAGCAACTTAATAAGAGATAAAGTGCATAAGTACATATTCAATACCACAATAGTTTTTAAGCTATTTTTCCCATGAGCTATATATTGCAAAGGTGAATGATGGAATTTTAAAGGTAGCACTCAAGCAATTTACTTTGGAATGGCGGATAAATACCATGTAGTAGGTAGGTATGGTGGACACAAATGGCATAGTGGTTGGCTCAAGTATTTTGGATGCATGAGAAGTATTCCCTCTCGATACAAGGTTTAGGCTAGCAAGGTTATTTGAAACAAACACAAGGATGAACGGTACAGCAAAACTCACATAAAAGACATATTGTAAACATTATAAGACTCTACACCGTCTTCCTTGTTGTTCAAAACTCAATACTAGATATTATCTAGACTCTAGAGAAACCAAATATGCAAACCAAATTAGCAAGCTCTAAGTGTTTCTTCATTAATGGGTGCAAAGTATATGATGCAAGAGCTTAAACATGAGCACAACAATTGCCAAGTATCAAATTATCCAAGACATTTTAGAGTTACTACATGTAGCATTTTCCAATTCCAACCATATAACAATTTAACGAAGAAGAAACTTCGCCATGAATACTATGAGTAGAGCCTAAGGACATACTTGTCCATATGCTACAGCGGAGCGTGTCTCTCTCCCATAAAGTGAATGCTAGGATCCATTTTATTCAAACAAAACAAAAACAAAAACAAACCGACGCTCCAAGCAAAGTGCATAAGATGTGACGGAATAAAAATATAGTTTCGGGGAGGAACCTCGATAATGTTGTCGATGAAGAAGGGGATGCCTTGGGCATCCCCAAGCTTAGACGCTTGAGTCTTCTTAGAATATGCAGGGGTGAACCACCGGGCATCCCCAAGCTTAGAGCTTTCACTCTCCTTGATCATATTGCATCATACTCCTCTCTTGATCCTTGAAAACTTCCTCCACACCAAACTCGAAACAACTCATTAGAGGGTTAGTGCATAATAAAAATTCACATGTTCAGAGGTGACACAATCATTCTTAACACTTCTGGACATTGCATAAAGCTACTGGACATTAATGGATCAAAGAAATTCATCCAACATAGCGAAAGAGGCAATGCGAAATAAAAGGCAGAATCTGTCAAAACGGAACAGTCCGTAAAGATGGATTTTATTAGGCCATCAGACTTGCTCAAATGAAAATGCTCAAATTGAATGAAAGTTGCGTACATATCTGAGGATCATGCACGTAAATTGGCTTAATTTTCTGAGCTACCTACAGGGAGGTAGACCCAGATTCGTGACAGCAAAGAAATCTGGAATTGCGCAAGTAATCCAAATCTAGTACTTACTTTACTATCAAAGACTTTACTTGGCACAACAAAACTCAAAACTAAGATAAGGAGAGGTTGCTACAGTAGTAAACAACTTCCAAGACTCAAATATAAAACAAAAATACTGTAGTAAAAACATGGGTTGTCTCCCATAAGCGCTTTTCTTTAACGCCTTTCGGCTAGGCGCGTAAAGTGTATATCAAGTATTATCGGAGAATGGTGCATCATCCTTACCTTGGGCTTTACCCTTACCTTTCTTGTTGTTTTTCTTTCTCTTTGATTTAGGAAATGTATGATTCCCCCCCGGTATAGAGGTGAAATCTAGGATGCCTTCTCCCACATCTATGACTGCTCCCAATAGTTTTAGCAGGGATCTTCCGAGTGTGATTTTTCCTGTCCCTACACATTCAATAACAAGATAATCAATGGATATTGTTCTTCCAAGAATGGTTGTATGCACACCTGCGGCTATTCCCTTAGGAATTATAACAGAGTTATCAATGAGAGTTATTTCTTCTCCTCCTTCATCAACTCCCCAAAGTTTCAAAGATTTATAAATGCTCTCCGGTATAAGGCAAAATTCAGACATAATATCACAGCTTGGCACGAAGAGTTTGATCACCGATAACAATTTTAACAGTAGGATCCCATAATGAAGGTTTAGAGTTCACTAAAACTTGTTCAAGACGATTACGAACATGGTGATAGTTGTCATCCGGGCGAGATGTACTTATCTCGAGATTGTTTAATCTATTATAAATGCTAATAAGGGCTGAATCAAAGTTATTAGCTGAATCATGTGATGCAACCAACTTCTTTATGGCATTAAAAGCTTGATCCCCATTGCAATGAAGGAAATCTCCTCCCACTAAAGTATCCAAAGCATATCTATAGCGAATCATAAGACCAAAATAAAAATTACTAAGGAGCAAACTTAGATTCATTTGAGGTTCAGTTTTATGATAAGAAGTAAAAATTCTAGACCAAGCATCCTTAAAACTCTCCTCATCCCCTTGTTTAAAAGTGAAGACTAATTCTTCAGGCGAAGAAGTAACAGGTTTAGAGCTAGACATGGTAACAAAAGTAACTAATTTTTTTTGTATTTTTAATATAGAGTGCAAGACATAAAGCAAACTAGATAAAGTAAATGAGTAACTAATTTTTGTGTTTTGATATAGAAACAAGACAAATAAAGTAAAGCTAGCAACTAATTTTTTTGTGTTTTGATATAATGCAGCAAACAAAGTAGTAAATAAAATAAAGCAAGACAAAAACAAAGTAAAGAGGTTGGGAAGTGGAGACTCCCTTGCAGGCGTGTCTTGATCTCCCCGGCAACGGCGCCGGAAAAGAGCTTGATGGCGTGTATTTCACACGTTCGTTGGGCAACCCCAAGAGGAAGGTATGATGCGCACAGCAGCAAGTTTTCCCTCGGAAAGAAACCAAGGTTTATCGAACCAGGAGGAGCCAAGAAGCACGTTGAAGGTTGATGGCGGTGGGATGTAGTGCGGCGCAACACCGGGGATTCCGGCGCCAACGTGGAACCTACACAACACAACCAAAGTACTTTGCCCCAACGAAACGAGTGAGGTTGTCAATCTCACCGGCTTGATGTAACAAAGGATTAACCGAATTGTGTGGAAGATGATTGTTTGCAGAGAAAACAGATAAAACAAGTATTGCGGCAGATTTGTATTTCAGTATTAAAAGAATGGACCGGGGTCCACAGTTCACTAGAGGTGTCTCTCCCATAAGATAAAAGCATGTTGGGTGAACAAATTACAGTCGGGCAATTGTTAAATAGAGAGGGCATAACAATGCACATACATGTCATGATAAGTATAGTGAGATTTAATTGGGCATTACGACAAAGTACATAGACCGCCATCCAATCGCATCTATGCCTAAAAAGTCCACCTTCAGAGTTATCGTCCGAACCCCTTCCAAGTATTAAGTTGCAAAGCAACATACAATTGCATTAAGTATGGTGCGTAATGTAATCAATAACTACATCCTCGGACATAGCATCAATGTTTTATCCCTAGTGGCAACAAGACAACACAACCTTAGAACTTTCCGTCACTCGTCCCGTGTGTCAATGCGAGCATGAACCCACTATCGAGCATAAATACTCCCTCTTGGAGTTACTAGCATCAACTTGGCCAGAGCCTCTACTAATAACGGAGAGCATGCAAGATCATAAACAACACATATGCAATAACTTGATAATTAACATAACATGGTATTCTCTATCCATCGGATCCCGACAAACACAACATAGAGTATTACAGATAGATGATCTTGATCATGTTAGGCAGCTCACAAGATCCAACAATGAAGCACAATGAGGAGAAGACAACCATCTAGCTACTGCTATGGACCCATAGTCCAGGGGTGAACTACTCACTCATCACTCCGGAGGCGACCATGGCGGTGTAGAGTCCTCCGGGAGATGAATCCCCTCTCCGGCAGGGTGCCGGAGGAGATCTCCGGAATCCCCCGAGATGGGATCGGCGGCGGCGGCGTCTCGGTAAGGTTTTCCGTATCGTGGTTTTTCGCATCGTGGGTTTCGCGACGGAGGCTTTAAGTAGGCGGAAGGGCGAGTCGGGGGCTGACGAGGGGCCCACACCACAGGGCGGCGCGGGCCCCCTTGGTCGCGCCGCCTTGTGGTTTGGCCACCTCGTGGCCCCACTTCGTATGCTCTTCGGTCTTCCGGAAGGTTCGTGGCAAAATAGGCCCTCGGGTCTTTGTTTCGTCCAATTCCGAGAATATTTGGTTACTAGGATTTCTGAAACCAAAAACAGCAGAAAACAACAACGGGCACTTCGGCATCTTGTTAATAGGTTAGTTCCAGAAAATGCACGAATATGACATAAAGTGTGCATAAAACATGTAGGTATCATCAATAATATGGCATAGAACATAAGAAATTATCGATACGTCGGAGACGTATCAAGCATCCCCAAGCTTAGTTACTGCTCGTCCCGAGCGGGTAAAACGATAACAAAGATAATTTCTGAAGTGACATGCCATCATAACCTTGATCATACTATTTGTAAACATATGTAATGAATGCAGCGATCAAAACAATGGTAATGACATGAGTAAACAAGTGAATCATAAAGCAAAGACTTTTCATGAATAGTACTTCAAGACAAGCATCAATAAGTCTTGCATAAGAGTTAACTCATAAAGCAATAAATCAAAGTAAAGGTATTGAAGCAACACAAAGGAAGATTAAGTTTCAGCGGTTGCTTTCAACTTGTAACATGTATATCTCATGGATAATTGTCAACATAGAGTAATATAACAAGTACAATATGCAAGTATGTAGGAATCAATTAGTGAGCCTTCCTATTTCATATGACCAACTTGGTTTGGGCAACCTACCCCTGCAGACTCAGACCATAGACATGGCATGGGACCTGCTAGCCGACAGTCACTTGCACCAATTGACATATTCCCAGTTCACTCATCAAGTTTTATTTAAGAAATTGGAATGAGGAGACTTTCGAACAGGATCCTTGTCAGTTCGCTCAATTATCCTTAACCGGGGACACGGCTAAGTACTTAATTTTGACACTTTGCAGAGGTTGTACAAATTTACCCACATGACCTAGTCTGCTCTTCTTCCATGATGCACATTTTGCACAAATGGACAGATGTTGACTTGGACAAGACTTTTCTGAAGTAATCCCCCGGACCATTCTCTACGACCCGTACCAACCTACATTCCCCTACATCATCTGTCACGTAGGATCCGGGTTCTCACAACATACTCCATCAAGCCAGAGCGCATACTAGCATGAAGACCTTTGCTACTTGGTATTTTATCTTAAACTGTGTGTGCTAACAGTTCGATCCGGGACTAGCGTTGTTGCACAGAGACTCTCACTTTTTCAGGTGAGGTCACTACAGATGGTATGAGAGCACGGTGTTGCCCTTAGGTTCGTGAACCTAGGTTTGGATTCGAAAATAGGAAGACCCTAGGAATGAAAAATCCATCTTATCTTGTTTCTATTAAAAAGTATGTTGTTCACGAATTTCAAGTATTCTCACCTACTCCATCTTCAAAAATGTTTCTCTTTTGCTTAGATGGCTTACCTCCTGAAAACCCACTCAGAAAAGATAGATTACACTCGAAGTACGAGAGAAACTTTAAGTACTCAAGACAAATAGAGTGACCACAAATTCTGTTTTTCTTAGCTTTCGAGTTGAGTTTGCCGACCACCTGAGGTAGGCAAGCTTGTGTGTTTAATTTCCCATTTCCAAGACGTTTTGCAATTCACGTATTTCAAAAACTAAATGTTTGTTATATGAAAGCTTGTGTGTTTAAGGTTGTTTTGTGCATGTGTTGTGTGAGGGTAGGAATTTTATTCACTTAGACTCTATTTCTAAACTCTAATCTTACCTACTCCAAACCAAACAGAATGTCGGCCCGCCATGAGCCTGAAGTGCCAGCGTACGTTCAGCAAATGATGGAGGCGCAAGCTCAGTTGATGCAAGCAGTGACTCAAACCCTAACTCAACTGAACAACCACATGCACAACCACAACAATCCACCACCCCCACCACCACCACCTCCACCGCATGTGGATATGTTGACTAGGTTCCTAAGGCTTCGCCCTTGAGAAGTTTTCAAGGGCAGCAGAACCCATGGTGGCCAATGATTGGTTGCGTTCCGTGAACAAGGATTTGGTGACCATAGGACGCACTGACGCTGAGAAGGTAAGATTTGTTGCTCATCTGTTGGAAGGACCTGTAGCTAGTTGGTGGGAGAATTTCCAAATCACTCATCCAATAGCAGAGGTGACTTGGGCAATCTTCGAGGATGGTTTTCGTACCGCTCACATTTACTCTGGAGTGATGGACCTGAAGAGGACTGAATTCCTAAACCTCAGACAAGGTCATCGAAGTGTGTCTGAATACATAGAGGAGTTCAGCAACTTGGTGCGCTATGCACTGGAAGATAGAAACACAGATGCCAAGAGGAAGGAAAGGTTTCTTAAGGGACTGAATGACAAGCTGATGGTTCAACTGTCAGTGGTTTATGTGCCTACTTACTAGTCACTGTGTGACAAAGCTATAACCATGGAGAACACAATGAAGCAAGTGGAGAAAAGGAAGAGGAAACATAGCTATGACAAACATGGTTCAGGACCACCACATAAGATGCGCTCTTACAGTGAAGGCAGTGGAGGTTCTAGATATCACAAGTATGGGAACAATGATGGAGGAAGTAAACATCAGAACCACAATGGAAATAGCCACCATCACAATGGACATAAGATCTATCATCACCCCAACTCTGGAAAGGGAAATGGTAGCCACAATGGAATCAACAATGGCTCTAACCACAACAATGGCCATAAGCACAACAACGGCCACCGTTCTAGGAAGAGGGATATCAGTCAAGTTGAATGCTTCAAGTGCAGGAAGACGGGACATTATGCCAATGAATGTCCTGAGAAGGAGGTTGAGGAAGCTAAGAAGGCCGAAGAGGCAAGGAAGCCGAACCCGTTCCGCAAAGGACATGTTAACCACGTCAATGTGGTGGAACTATACGATGAACCCGACGCAGTAATCGGTACGTTCCTGCTTAACAACTCCTCAGAACTTGTCCTATTTGATACTGGTGCATCACATTCATTCATTTCAAGAGGGTGCCCTCTTAGAGTAAGCTCCCCAGGGGGAGAGATGTTAGTAAGTACTAGATGTGGACAGTTGACCCTAGAAATTGGAAAGCATAAGTTCCCAGTCGATTTGATAATCCTAGAATCCCAAGGTTTAGATGTAATCCTGGGAATGGATTGGATGACCGCTTATGGAGGTATAATAGATCGTACAAAGAAAACTGTTACACCCACAACCCCAGAAAAGAAACGAATCCGTTTCAACTCAACCTTTGAGCTTAAAGGTAGCAAGGTCAATTCTCTTAAGAGGGTTAGCCTAGAGGATGTACCGTTGTGAGGGAATATCCGGATGTCTTCCTGGAAGAATTGCCAGGACTGCCACCTGATAGAGATGTTGAGTTTCTCATTGAACTTTTGCCCGGTACTGGACCCATAGCCAAGAGACCATACAATATGGATGTTGATGAACTAAAGGAGCTCAAGAAGCAGCTTAAGGAGCAAATTGAGAAAGGATTTATTCATCTTAGTTTGTCATCTTGGGGGGCACATGTAGTGTTTGTTGAGAAGAAAGACTCTAGCAAAAGATTAGTGATGGACTATCGTTCGTTGAATGAGATGACGATTAAAAACAAGTACCCATTGCCCACCATCAATGACTTGTTCGACCAATTGAAGGGAGCAAAGGTATTCTCCAAGATAGATCTTCGATCGGGTTATTTCCAATTGAAAATCCGGGAGGAGGATATACCTAAGACCGCATTCACAACTAGATACGGTCTGTATGAGTATACCATTATGCCCTTTGGACTAAGCAATGCTCCGACATATTTCATGACCATGATGAACAAGGTGTTCATGGAATATTTGGATAAGTTCGTGGTGGTATTCATCGATGATATATTGATATATTCAAAGGATGATGCCGAGCACGAAAAACATTTGCACGTAATCATGGAAAAGCTTACAGAGCACAAGCTGTATGCCAAGTTCAGCAAGTGCGAGTTCTGGTTACACAGAGTTGGGTTCCTTGGACACATAGTTTCAGCAGAAGGAGTCGGAGTAGACCCAAGCAAAGTTGCAGCTGACACAGAATGGGAGTCACCCAAAAATGCAGGAGAGATTTGGAGTTTCTTAGGACTCGCTGGATACTACCGGAGATTTATTGAGAATTTCTCCAAGATTGCAAAGCCCATGACAGAACTGTTGAAGAAGGAGAAGAAATTCACATGGACTGACGAGTGTGAAGCTAGTTTTCAAGAGTTGAAGCAACGCCTAGTAAGTGCACCAGTTATATGTTTGCCGGATACAAATAAGGATTTCCAAGTGTACTGTGATGCTTCTCGCCAAGGACTTGGAGGTGTTCTAATGCAAGATGGAAAATTTGTGAGTTATGCTTCGCGACAGCTCAAACGTCATGAGAGAAACTATCCAACTCATGACTTAGAGCTAGCATCTATCATGCATACTCTCAAGGTATGGAGACATTATCTGATGGGAAAGCATTGTGAGGTGTTCACAGACCATAAGAGCCTGAAGTATATTTTCACTCAGAAAGAACTGAACATGAGGCAAAGAAGATGGTTAGAACTAATAAAGGATTATGATATGAATTTGCAATACCACCCAGGAAAGGCTAATGTTGTAGCTGATGCGCTGAGTCGTAAGACCTATGTAAACGGTCTCACCGCAGGAGAACTACCTGAGGAATTGTGTGAACATTTCAAAGATCTCCGGCTGGAGATTGTGCCATAAGGTTATTTGGCATCACTTTAAGTTCATCCAACACTAATGGATAAGATTAGAGAAGCTCAGAAGTTAGACAAAGAAATAGAAGTAATCAAGGCCAATATGAGTGAAGGCAAAGCAAAGGGATTCCATGAGGATGAGCAAGGAACCATATGGTTCGAGAAGCGAATTTGTGTGCCCCAAGACCCTGAACTTAGAAAGATGATTCTTCAAGAAGCACACGACTCACCATACTCCATCCATCCGGGTAACACTAAGATGTACATGGACGTAAAGGAAATTTTCTGGTGGACTAACTTGAAGAGAGACATTGCCGAGTATATTGCACTATGTGATGTTTGTAGCAGAGTCAAGGCAGAACATCAAAAACCAGCAGGACTGTTGCAACCCCTACCAGTAACAGAGTGGAAGTGGGATAATATTTGCATGGACTTTATCACCGGATTGCCAAAAACTAGATCAGGATATGATTCCATTTGGGTCGTAGTAGACCGTTTGACTAAAGTGGCTCACTTTATACCCGTGAAGACCACCTATACAAGTGCCAAGGTAGCTAAGATATACATGAGCATAATCATTTGTTTGCATGGAGTGCCCAAGAGCATCGTTTCAGATAGAGGTACTCAGTTCACTTCTCACTTTTGGCGTCAAATACATGAGTCTTTGGGAACTAGACTTGAGATTAGCACATCATTTCACCCACAAACTGATGGACAGACTGAAAGGGTAAACCAAATCTTGGAAGATATGTTGAGAGCTTGTGCGTTGGATTATGGATCCTTCTGGGATGAAAATTTGCCATACGCAGAATTTTCATACAACAATAACCACCAAGCAAGTATTGGAATGGCTCCATTTGAGGCACTATATGGTAGAAAGTGCACCACCCCACTGTTATGGAGTGGCGTAGGAGAAAGGAGCCTATTTGGCCCATACTTGATCAAGGATGCTGAAGAGAATGTCAAATTGATCAGGGATAGACTAAAGATATCTCAATCCAGACAGAAGAGTTATGCTGACTCAAGGTGCAGGGAAGTGACCTATGAGATAGGTGATAGAGCATACCTTAGAGTCTCTCCACTTCATGGTGTGAAGAGATTTGGAGTCAAGGGAAAGTTAGCACCCCGCTTCGTAGGACCATTCAAGATCCTGGCTCGCAAAGGTGAAGTAGCTTATGAGTTGGAACTTCCAGAATCTCTATCCGTAGTTCATAATGTGTTCCATGTAAGTCAACTGAAGAAGTGCCATCCAGATATGGTAGAGACCTTGTTGAGAGATACAATGCCACTTGAGGAAGTACAGTTGGAGAGTGATCTCACGTACGAAGAAAAGCCAATCAAGATACTCGAGACAACAGAAAGAGCTACTCGTACTAAGACGATCAGATTCTGCAAAGTCCAGTGGAATCACTACACCGAGGAAGAAGCTACCTGGGAGCGAGAAGATGATTTTCGAGAGGACCATCCGCACCTATTTTCTAGCCTTTCCGAATCTCGAGGATGAGATTCATCTTAAGGGGGTAGGTTTGTAACATCCCAATTTTAAAAAAAATTCAAACATCATGCATTGCATTCATAAGCATCATGACATCATTGCATTCTAGGGAAAATTCAAATTTTATTTCAAAACCCCAAACCCTAAAAATGGCAATTATAGCCACTTAGGCATGTATGCCAAATATTTGATTTTATAAAAGTTTTATTTTGTTTTAAAAGTGGTTCGAAAATGAAGGTCTTTTCACAAGGAATCCACCGATATCTAATTTATATTTTTCCGATTAATTTTTGTGCCCCAAATGTATATTCTGATAAAATAAAAACAAAAAAGAAAAGAAACAAAAAAAGAGAAACGAATGGCCCAACTGGGCCGACCCAGCGAGCCGACCGGCCTAGCTGAGAAAAACGGCCCGGACCGCGCGCCCCCTCTCTCTCCACCCCTACCACCGGGCCCCACCCATCAGGCCGACCCCACCTGTCGGGAGGGTTTTCAACCTCCCGCCCGCCTAACCGCGCCGCAAGCACTCCGGCCACCTCCCCACATCGCCTCACCCCACTCCCCCCACCTCCTCGCACGCCCCTCGGCTCCGAGCCCCCCTTTAAAGCGCACCCCTCCTCCTCCATTTTACCTCGCTCCCACTCGCGAGACGCCGCCAGGCTGCGTAGATTCGTCGCCGGAGCCGCTCGCCGCGCACCTCCTCCAGCCGCCACTCGTCGCCGCTAAGGGAGCTCCCAAGGCCACGCCGCCGACGCCCCCAGATCCACCGCCGCGCGCCGCACGTCGTCCGCGCCTCGGACGAGCCCGAGGACGCCGGGAACGCCGCCGCTGATTGCCACCCGAGCGCTGCCGCCGCACCACCATCGTCGCCGGCCATGTCACCGTCCACTCGTGCGCCACGCGTGCGCCACGCCAGCGCAGTTGAGGTCCACTCTTATCGGTCACCTTTTGATCTCGACCACACGTTTTAAATCAGATCCGATGGTTATAGAGGCTGATCCGCGTGACACAGGTACCAACCAATAGGATAGCGCCACGTGTCTAGTGCCACCCTAGATATCGTTTAAATCGAATTTCTACAGTCCGCGCTTTATGAAATTTATATCCAGAGATCTGTAGGTCCAAAAATTACAAATCATATATCGTTGGAATCCTAAAAACATAAGGAACATTTTGGAACAATCAAATGTGAACTTACAAAAGTTTAGAAATCATTCAAATTTAAATACCCAATTTAAGTACCCTGGCTATAAAATAAAAGGGTTTTCTATTTTCGTGTCCTCGGGTACTTAGTTGTACTCAGTTTTCCCCAGCTCCTTAGTTTTTCCTCAGTTTTCCCCAAGTCCTTGTCTGAAACCCGCAGAAGGAGCTCGGATGGAAGGAATACATTAAGTTGACCGTTCCGTGTTGACGATTGGGGTTATGTCGTTTGTGGGCCGCGTCGTGTGGGGCTGGTAGGAAGGGACCGCGTGGGACAAGACGAGACCGTGTTTGTGTGGCCGTAGCGTGTGGGACCGTAGTGTGTGGCGCCGTATGGGTCCGGGACGTGGGCACGAGTGGTTTCTGTCTCTTTTGCCCAGATTAGCAGTTTTCAATGTACCTTTTTCCTCTCTCTCGCTCGATCTCATTCATATTTGATAGCCCAAATTGGTAGCAAATATAGAGTAGCTTCTCCTTCTATTTTTTAACGCCATTCATTTCTGTATGCCTTCGTTTTTATCCAATCAGGTAGGAAATCTAGGGCACAAATCCAGATAAAATATAGGATAAGCTGCATACAGCAGCCAACATAGCATAGATATATTCACGACGGATCCAACGAGTAGTACCGATAGATACAACATAAGCTACATTTTACATGAATTTAAGCTGCTCTGCGAGATAGAGCGATCACATACGGAGAGTGCGAGTAGGCACGTTCAACGCCTCCGGGTAGCGCTTGTGACTCGCTTGGAGGTTGCGCGGTGAATCCCAAGTGCTTTGTGTTTGGCCATGAACGCATGCACGTTCACGGTCGTTCCAACTCTAGCGCCGCATCTGCCAATGGATTCAGCATGGTTCACCAGGCAGTTGAAGTCGGTGGCGCGGAGCTTCCTGTTGCAGAAGGGCACATGTAAATGCCTCGAGCAAAGGGGCCATCGTAATGGCCGGGCTGCAGCCTCCTGAGGACGTGACGAGTCTTGGTGTGGAAGGACTCGTCGTCGCTATCGACGTCGCTGCTCTGCACCTGTCACGTAGCACCAAAGATCGTGCAAAAACACCAATTGCAACGATGATGGAACAGAGAGTGAACAAAGATCATGCATGATAATATGGGCTCGAAAAAAAGAGGTAGCCTCAGTTACATTGGACACACTTATATCCAGGACTTGAGTCAGTAAACCAAAGATCACGCACAACAAATTTGTACACACCAATTGTTTACTGACCAAACCTTGAATCAATTTGTGCCCAAATATTCATCATCATCGGCACAAATCTTAAACAAAACCAAATCACAAACACTAATAACGCAAGATCTAACACAAAAGGATTGAACTAGGAACAGACGAACCCTAATAACGCAAGATCTAACACAAATGGATTGAACTAGGAACAGAGGAACCCTAATAATGCTAGATCTAACACAAAGGATTGAAATGGGATAAGAACAAGGGAGCAAAGGGTTACCTCCGGCTCGTCGTCGACGATGCTGGTGTCGTATGGGTTCTCCGGCGCGACGTATGGCACTGGTTCGTACGGGTTCAAAGCGACGGGGGCCTGGACGGGGGCCTAGACGGTGACGGCGGCCAATGCGCCAGCGGCTGATGCGCCGGCTACTACGTTGGAAGCAGTGACAGGGGCCTGGACAGGGGCCGCGACCGATGCGCCGGCGGCTGATGCGCCGACAATGAGCATCTCATTCTTCTCCATCGCCGGCGGTTTTCTTCGGGGGTTTTTCTTCGGTTGTGGAGAAGATGATGGGACAGGAGAGGCGGTTGCAGTGAGAACGTGTGTCGAGGGAGAGAAAAAGGGCTCTATAAAGACGAAGGTGGCGTGTACCGCAACACGCGTCCGCTATGCACGGCTGCAGCGTGCACCGCGACACGAGTCTAACCCTAGACGTTTGGTGTACTCAGTTATAATCTCGGGCCTTATACAGAAATTTTATCTGTACTCAGTTTTCCCCTCGAGTACTTAGACTGGCAAGTGCAATATACTCAGTTTTACCCTCAAGTAGCTGGTCAATAGAGAGTCAACAAATGAGATTAACATAACTAATTGAGTCATTTCATGCGCAAAAAGATCCAAAAAAATAAAAACATAGTGGCACCTACTCATGGAGTCTTCCTACGCAACCTGCCACCTAGAAAACCTTAACAAACATATATAAATCAAGTTTTACCACAAATTGCCACTTCTCAGAATCACTAGTGTATCTATGAAGATGCATGGTTTTCCACTCAAACCCCTTTGCAAAACATCTTCCCCAAAAACATAGTTTGTCTAAATGATGCCATAATTGTCACACACATGTATATTTGAATTGCAAATAATTTGAGGTAGCCCAATATGAATCACAAAACACGCATTTTTCATTTTGTAATTCTTTTGTTTGAATCCCTTAGTCTATTTACTATTTATGTGCCCTTGGATTCTTAGTACTACTCAGTTTTGCCCTCAAGTTCTGTCACAAATGCTCTCAGAAGCCCAAACTTATCCTGATTGGTTGAGCCGTTGTCACACGGATCGACTCCACGAACCGTTGATCAACTGATCTAACGGGCAGTATACCCCTCTCCGTCTCTTCGTGACCACCCCTCTCTCTCTCTTCTTGGCCACCCCTCTCTCTCTGTCGGTGGAGAGTGTCACCCCTCTATTTATGTGCAATAACGAGTTTGCCATGTAATATAGTTTGCGGATTTCGGTGAATGCATTATTTGTCACCCCTCTAACAATTATCAACTATCTTTAGCTTTCCTTTTATTTTAGGGAATATAGTTTGGGATATAGTTTTGGTAATTTGAAACGGCCCAAAAGTGGTATAATTTTGGTATAAACATGAGGCATACATATTTGCGGATTTTGGTGAATGCATTATTGTCACCCCTCTAACAATTATCAACTATCTTTAGCTTTCCTTTTCTTTTAGGGAATATAGTTTGGGATATAGTTTTGGTAATTTGAAACGGCCCAAAAGTGGTATAATTTTGGTATAAACATGAGGCATACATATTTGCGGATTTCGGTGAATGCATTATTGTCACCCCTCTAACAATTATCAACTATCTTTAGCTTTCCTTTACTTTTAGGGAATATAGTTTGGGATATAGTTTTGGTAATTTGAAACAGCCCAAAAGTGGTATAATTTTGATATAAACATGAGGCATACATATTTGCAGATTTCGGTGAAAGCATTATTGTCACCCCTCTAACAATTATCAACTATCTTTAGCTTTCCTTTTCTTTTAGGGAATATAGTTGGGAATATAGTTTTGGTAATTTTGGTAGAAACATGAGACATACATATTTGGCATATTTGGGGGATTTCGGTGAATGGATTATTTGTCACCCCTCTAACAATTATCAACTTTCTTTAGCATTCCAATATAGTTGGTAATTTCGGTGAATGCACACACTAACTATGAAAACAACTACAAGTACATGTAAGCTGAATAATGGATTTGTAACAAGGTATCCCTTGTAACAACTTCTAGCGCCCGAGTGAGCAATGATAAGAATCCTATCGCAATTATACAACGGAAAAAACAACCATCCATCGGATTAGCTTGCTTCTTCAACTCGATCAGCTGCCTTAATCGCTTGTTCATTTTCTTCGGTTCTCCCTTCACTTCCACCGATCCTGCATTGGGAGCATTAGGCATAATCGGAACGGCTCCTCTCTCCGCTGCATTCTCTACAGACAAGTCCCCCTCACAAATTACGCTCCCCAATAGCGCCAATTGATTCCCGCAATTGAAGCCTGCGAACGTACACATCGATCCACTCGAAATGCCTGCATTTCTTCAGGATCTGAAAACAACAACGTGAACCCTAAATCCCAAATTCGAGGGAATAACAAGAAAATCGAGAGAAAACAGAGAAACTGGAGCGAGATCTAACCTTATCCCCCTCTCTATATGGAAAGCTCTCGCATGCAAGGAACTCACGTCCACAGTTACCATTGTTGTCCGTCTTACAGATCGACCGATTTAGAGGCTCCTGGCATGGGCAGTCAGGGCATCTTGTCAAAGGCACGGGTCCATACTGCGGCCATGAAGAACGGGAGGTCGAAGAGAAACTAGACATCACCCGCTTGCCGGAGAAGGGCTGCCGCTGGCGGAGAAGAAGAACAATGGGGCGCGGGGAAAGAAAGGGGAAGCAATGGCATGGGCACGGGCGCTGGGAAAGAAAGGGGAAGCAATGGCACGGGCACGGGCGCGGGGCTGGCTCGGGCTCCCATTTTGCAACGGTCACCTGGGTAAGCTGTGGGTCCGGCGCGCTAATGTGGACAAGTTGTGGGTCCCACGATGATCTGGATAAGTGGAGACGTGTCCACTGCGGGGCACCAACAGCAGCCCCACTTGCCAGCACCAACCAACGTCAACTAAACGGGAATCCTCCATCCGAGCTACTTTTGCGGGTTTCAGACAAGGGATTGGGGAAAACTGAGGAAAAACTAAAGAGCTGGGGAAAACTGAGTACAACTAAGGACCCGAGGTCATGGAAATAGAAATCCCAAAATAAAATCCATAATCTCAATTTGAGTAATTCCTTTTGCATTAGTTTTATAAAATCATCTAACTTGCAGAGATGTCTCTGGAAAAATATTTTATTGTTTATAAAATATTAATTGCGCCTATTTATCAAATGCCTTTATTTTAATCATATAGATTACCATGAATACCTTATTTAAATCTCCTAGACATCAAATACTTTATATTTGGAATCTCAACCAGAGAAAACAACTTGATTTTATAATAACAAGAGAATACAAAACTTCTTTGCATCCAAAACATCATGCATGTAGAAGACAACTAGAGAACAATTAAGTGGTGAGAGCATGATTAAGATACATACTGCATTCATGTTTTCTCTTTGCGCATGTCTATGTATGGCACCATGCTTATGGTGCATTGTTATATGATTGTAGATTGTGATTGTGCCGACTGAAACTTGTGTGGTTGTGAAGATTGTACCAACTCTCTCCACCTTATCCAGGCAAGTGACACACCAATCACAAAAGTCCCAGTTTTTATCTATGCACAGTTGTAATTTTTGTAGTATACATGTGTAGGGTCTTATGCTTGCTATGCAATCCCAATAGTCTAGCTACCCCTACTTGAGTTCTTTGTC
The DNA here is from genome assembly GCF_022539505.1 of Lolium rigidum. NCBI lineage: Eukaryota > Viridiplantae > Streptophyta > Magnoliopsida > Poales > Poaceae > Lolium > Lolium rigidum. Next base: position 226,112,880 of record NC_061514.1, read on the forward strand.
GTCATTAAATTTAGTTGTTGCTCAGCTATGGTATGAAATGATTTTGTTAGTGAGTTATGGAAAAACAACTAACTTTAATGAACTACGTGGGTGGAATTGGTATTGCTTGGGTTATGTTGAGAGGTTCCCTGGGGTCATGTCGTCGAACCTCTGAACCTCCAGGTGTATCGCACTTGTGGACGGCCACCCAGGAACAAAGAGATGGTAGAAAACCTTGCTCATTAGCTACCATACAGCCACATGCTAATATGGGCTCTGGCTTGATGGAGTATGTTGTGAGAACCCGGATCCTACGTGACAGATGATGTAGGGAAATGTAGGTTCGTACGGGTCCGTAGAGAATGGTCTGGGGGAATCATTTCGGAAAAGTCTCATCCTAGTCAACATCTATCCATTTGAGCAAAACGTGCATCACGGAAGAAGACCAGACTAGGTCATGTGGGTAAATTTGTACAACCTCTGGAGAGTGTTAAAGCTAAGTACTTAGATGTGTCCCCGGTTACGGACAATTTGAGCAAACTAACAAGGATCATGTTTGAAAGTCTCATCATTCCAATTTCTTAAATAAAACTTGATGGTGAACAGGGAATATGACAATTGGTGCAAGTGACTATCGGCTAGCAGGTCCCGTGCCATGTCTATGGTCTGAGTTTGCAGGGGTAGGTCGCCCAAACCAAGTTGATCATATGGAATAGGAAGGCTCACTGATGTCTATCGGTGGTGTCTAGGTTCATTGATGTCTATCAATGGTACCGCTTAATTAGTCTGAAATAAAATGATTTGTAAAATGATAGGATAAAATTGGCTGTATGCAAATATGCCTAAGCTCTACCAGCCAAATGATCATGTATGTGTTAGGTTGCCACTTGTGTCCACCATAGTGTCATCTTGCCAATACAATTCCAACTGTATTGACCTTCGGCCTGTAACGTTCTATGTTGTAGGTTACTTCTCTAGTTGAAGATTTATAGTTAGGTTCATGAGTCTTTGCCCAACATGTCTGCATGTGGCTTCATGAAGGAAGAGGGCTCCATGCTTGAAGATTTTCCTTGCTGCTTTAAACTCTGAATTTGTGCTAGCCTGAGAGTAATGTAACTTGTATCGAATTATTTTATTTCCGTTGGATCCTACATTGTAATGAAGACCTTTGCTACTTGGTATTTCATCTTAAACTGTGTGTGCTAGCAGTTCGATCCGGGACTAGCACTGTTGCACTGGGACTCTCACTTTTTCAGGTGTGGTCACTACAAGCGGTAGCAGGAAGAGAAGTTGCACCACAACCCGAAAGTGCTCCATGCAGAAACAGTCCAAGACAAAATAGTCCCCGACCCACTATGGTGGCGGCGCGAGACGCTCCAAGAGATGGTGACGCGAGGAACACGGTGACCCAGGCTCGAGTCAACAGAGCACGAGAAGAGAGGAGTCGCGAAAATAGAACACGAGAATGTTGAAATTCACCAGAAGTTAACGATGAGGACTTGTGCGGTCTCCCTTGCTTTACCCGACGGGTTCGCAAAACTCGAGTACCCACTAGCTTCAAGTTACCTGACAACTATAAAAAGTTCGACAGACTGCAAGATCCAGAGGATTGGCTAGTCGATTATCTAGAGACAGTGAAGCTGATGGGCGGAACCAGGGCAACGGCCATGCAGAGCATTCAGGTCCACCTCAGCGGAGCCGCAAGATCCTGGATGAAGAAGCTACTGGAAGGATACATCGATAGTTGGGAAACTTTCGAGGACTTGTTCATGAGGAATTGCCGTTCCACGTGCAAGAAACCTCCATCAGTAGAGCATTTAAGGACTTGCAAGCAGAAGTCGGATGAATCGATGAGGATGTACATTCAGCGGTGGAGCATCATAAAAAATTCGGCTAAGAACGTGTCCGATGAAAGAGCAATCGATGCGTTTGTTGCAGGAATCCGAAGAAAGATCTACTCGAAGAATTGGGTAGGTCCAACCCAAGAACAATAGCAAACCTCATGGAAATAGCGAATCGCTGGGCTGACGGGGAAGATGTTGTTCATAAAAAACGGCAGAGGTCACCCGAAGAGGATCCCAACAGAAACAACAATCAAAATAGGCGACGTTTTCGCCACTTCATAGATTATGACGGTCCCAGCCAAGTAGCGGCTGGCTTCCGAGGAAACAATGGAGGAAACCATCGTGATGATTACCAAAGGGGTAACAATCAGGGCAATGATCACAGAGATGCACCGAGTTCCAGCAGACAAAATAATCGGCCAAGGTTTCCAAGGCCATACAACATGTCACCCGAAGATCTGTTGAGTGGACCGTGCCAGATGCACTTTTACCTCGACAATGATGGAAAGAGACAGTCGGGCCATCTTCAGAAGGACTGCTGAACTTTCCAAGCTTTGAGAGATATACGGAGAACGCAAACACGCAACCAGCAAGCAGGGGATATGTGCAGGGGCCAAGGAGTGAAGTTCACCTGCCACCACCACCCGCAATTACCAGTGCGAATCAACATCAGTTGCAAGTTGTGGCACCTTCGGGAAACAACGGCGACTTCATAGACACAACGGGAGCGGTGTCAATGATACAGAATGGCAGACCTTTGAATAGAGCGCATAAACTAATTTCACGACAGGTGTACATGGCAGAAAAGTCACCTCCACCAACCGTTGAGTACCCCAATTGGTCGGGACAGCCAATAGGATTTACTCAAGAGGATCATCCACCTCAAGTTCCACGACCAGGGCAATCAGCTATGATCTTACCGGCGGTGATCACGGGATTTGAGGTCTCACGCATATTCATAGATGGAGGAGGCAATCTAAATCTTATATACGCAGATACGCTGCGGAAGATGAATATTTCTCTAGCAAACTTGACACCAATGGACACGTATTTTCATGGCATTGCACATGAGAAACCAAACTATCCTTTGGGTAATATTGCATTGGATGTACAGTTTGGAACACGAGAAAACTTTAGGAAGGAGAAGCTAGAGTTCGAGGTTATCGACTGGCCGTCGCAATGTCATGCCTCTTGGGACGACCCGCATATGCCAGATTAATGGCAGTGCCGCATTATACATACCTGCTATGGAGGATCCCTAGACCCAAGGGCCCAATAACAGTCAAAGGAAGTTTTGCTTTGGCAGATAAATGCGACAAGGATCTCCATAAGCTTTCTGAAACCTTCGGGATGCAGGCTGAGTACAAGGCATCCAAGCTCACCACCAACTATGACGTGTTACCTGACGGAGGTAGATCCATGCAAGAGCAAGCTTTCGACAGATCCAAGAACTCTAAGGAAGTAAAGATCCATCCGACAGATCCGAAAAAGACGACATCCATCGCTTCCAACTTGGACAGCGCATAGGAAAGCACGCTCGTCGAGTTCCTCTGTGAGCGATGGGAAATCTTTGCATGGTGTCCAGCTGACATGCCAGGAGTACCCAGGGAACTTGCCGAGCACCCCCTCAACTTAGATCCAAGAGCTATACCAATTCAACAACCTTTGCGGCGATTCTCCGAGCCAAACCACAAAGCCATGCTGTCTGAGATCCGTCGACTCAAAGAAGCGGGTTTCATCAAGGAACTACACACCGAGGCCACATGGGTCGCTAACCCAGTTCTGGTCCCGAAGAAAAACACTGAAGTCCTTCGCATGTACATCAATTTCACGTGTCTCAATAAACATTGTCCAAAGGATCACTTTCCCCTCCCGAGGATCGACCAAATTATCAATTCCACGGCAGGTTGCGAATGTCTTTCCTTCCTCGACGCGTATTCTGGTTACAATCATATCCGCTTGAAAGGAGAAGATGAAGTCAAAATAGCTTCCATAACCCCTTATGGCGTATTCTGCTACAGAACAATGCCTTTTGGGTTGAAAAACGCGGGAGCCACGTATCATAGGATGATGCAGAAGTGCCTTGCCACACAGATCGGGAAAAACATCCAAGTATACATCGACGATGTGGTCATAGCAACAAAGCAAGGATCATCCCTGATTGATGATCTTAAGGAAACCTTGGACAACCTCGACAAGTTCCGTCTCAAGTTGAACCCGACAAAGTGTTCCTTTGGTGTTCCTGCGCGAGAACTCCTCGGATACTTAGTGTCACTCAGGGGAATCGAGGCCAATCCATAGAAAATACAGGCTATCTTGACGATGAGAAAACCAACCAAGCTCAAAGATACAGCAGCTGACTGGGCGAGTCGCAGCTCTGAGTAGATTTGTCGCAAGATTAGGAGAAAAAGCGCTGCCATTTTACGCGCTCATCAAGCAAGGAGAAAAGTTCGAGTGGAACGAGGAAGCAGACAACGATTTTGAGAACTTGAAGCAGACTATTTCGACACCACCAATATTGGTGGCACCCCGAGAAAAAGAACCCCTGCTGTTATACATTGCGGCCACACCTCAAGTGGTCAGCACAGTCCTCATGGTAGAACGAGAGGAAGAAGGGAAAATTCACGAGGTTCAGCAGCCAATATATTTCCTTAGTGAAGCCTTGTCACCATCCAAGCAGCGTTACCCGCACTATTAGAAGTTGGCATATGGAGTTTTCATGTCAGAAGGGAAGTTAAGACACTTATTTTCGGCACACCCGATAATAGTGGTCAACGAGGCGCCTCTTTCAAACATCTTGAACAATTCAGAAGGTACAGGATGTGTCTCCCTTTGGGGAATCGAGCTTTCCCCTCGGGATATCACATATGAAAAAAAGCAATCAAGTCACAAATTTTGCCGGACTTTGTTGCGGAGTGGATGGAATTCCAAAACATAGGACCCCCAGATTTATCGAGTACCTGGCATGTGAACTTCGACGGGTCCAAAAGATTAGAAGGAGATGGAGCAGGTGTACTACTTGTTTCACCACAGGGTGACAAGATGAAATATATTGCGGATGAATTTCCCCAATGCATCAAACAATGAAGCAGAGTATGAGCCCTTATTCACGGGATGAAGATGGCAAAAGCGTGCGGTGCTACTCGCTTAAAAATCTTCGGCGACTCCCAGTTGGTGGCTCAACAGGTGATGAACAAGTGTGATGCATTCAATGACAGTATGATAGCGTACAAGGAGATGTACAATGAACTCGAGAAAACCTTCGATGGTTGTGAAGTTAATCACGTGAGCAGGCTCAGCAACGATGAAGCCGATGTTTTGGAAAACACCGGCTCGCAGTGCCTGCTCATACCACCTAGAGTTTTTTGGGAAGAAATCAGCGAAAGATCAACCAAGTCAAAGAAAACACCAAAACAGCCAAAGAAGAAGGAGCAACTCAAGAAAGACTCGGGGGCTCCAGCAGCCCCAGAAGCACATATGTCGGATGATGAGGAAGAACCGGAGGAGGTCATGATGATTCAAGTTCCCTGGATGCAGGTATACTTGACATATATCACGAAGAAGTAAATACCCGAAGATCCGGTCGAAGCAAGACGAGTTATTCGACGATCCAAGGCGTTTACCATGGTCAAGGGAGAATTATACAAGCGAAGCATATCGGGTGTGCTGCAGAGATGTATTACACCCGAAGAAGGGCGAGTTATAAAAAGGACATACACGAAGGAATATGTGGCCACTAGACAAGCAGTCGAGCAATAGCAGCCAAAGCTTTTCGCGCAGGATTTTATTGGCTGACAGTAATAGAGGATGCAAAGGACATCGTACGCACCTGTGAAGCTTGCCAGAGGTTCACATCTAAGCCTCACTCTTCGGCAGCAGAATTAATGCCAATACCCTTGGCATGGCCTTTCGCACAATGGGGATTAGACATGGTGGGAAATTTGCACAAGTCCTGGCCAAGAGGACACGTATATTTGCTTGTGGTTGTCGACAGATTCACCAAATGGATCGAAGCGGTACCAGTGACTTCGGCAGATGCAACATCAGCAGTAAACTTCATCAAGTTGATAGTTTTTTGGTTCGGCGTCCCTAACAGCATAGTCACGGACAACGGCAACAACTTCAGTTCCCGAGAATTTAAGGACTATTGTGAAGGTGTAGGCATCAAGTTGCACTTTGCTTCGGTGGCGCACCCGCAAACCAATGGTCAAGTCGAAAAAGCAAACAGCCTCATCTGCAACGGTATCAAAAAAGCGCGACACACCTGGGTCGACGAGTTGCCCTATGAGTTGTGGAGCTTACGAACAACGCCGAACGCAGCAACTCAAGAAACTCCGTTCTTTTTGGTCCATGGAGCTGAAGCAGTGCTCCAGATAGAAATAGAACACAATTCTCCCAGAGTCGTGGAATCTGAAGAAGAAGCTTCGCAGAAGGCACTGGAGGATGATGTCGATGCAATTGATGAAGCAAGAGATGTGGTGTTATCAAGAGTAAGTGCGTACCAGCAGAACCTCAAAAATTATCACAGCCGACGTTTGCGGCCTAGATCATTTGAAGTCGGTGGTCTAGTCCTTCGACTCAAGCAAGATGGACACGAGAAATTCGAATCTCCATGGTTGGGACCATATATTATTACTGAAGTTGTTCCGGGAGGAGCCTATTGACTGAAAGACAAGAAGACGGGCAAGGACGAACCGAACCCGTGGAACGTTGCGCAGCTGCGACGTTTTTATGCTTAGAAGGAAATCAATATAGTACCAACTATGTAAACGTACATTGTATCTGAAGAGCTCGCAAGTTTTCAGACGCACTCTTTTCCTTTGAGGGCACCGAGTGGGGCTGAAAGGTTTTTAATGAGGCGGGCTTGATATGCTGCAATATAGCATGGTTGAAATAAAAAATAGTGATGACATATATTTCTTTATTTACGGGCAACGCTCGGGGGTTTGAACCCAAAAAACTTACAGTATATTCGACTTCGGTACACTTACCAATATACACACGTTGGTTCCACAAAAAACCTCACAAAAAATAAACATAATCATGCCAGTCGAGATACTCGGGGGCTCAAACACAACCAGAAGAACTTGCCTTGACTTCATAAATGTCTCGCAAGAAATTTACAATATATACGACATATATACATATACAACTCTGCGCCTTGGTCCAAACCTAACGCATTGAGTACAATGAAAGAACTCCTATATCAACCAATGTATGTTTTCTCTTGCAGCATGAACATTTTGAGTGGAATCATCGTATCGAAATTCCTTGAAGAAAGCAGTGTCTACTCGAAGAAGCTCATCAGTATCTCGGCGACAGGGGACACAACTACATCATATTTGTCAATTTTTACTCTTCTCTTCGACACCTTGAGGTAAAAAGTGTCGACAAACGTGCCAAAATCCAACTTTGAATGGCAGATATGCAACCAGATTAAGGAAAACTTAGCACTAGCATTCATCTGAGCCTTCACGAAGTCATGGATGATTGTCGTCGTGGGGAACAGACAGATGCCATAGGATGGCTTAAGATGGGGCCGAATGGACGCTAGAGGATTCAGGGGAGGGTTTGTGACTAGATGGGATGAACTTCCGGATGCTTTCCTCAAGAACTTAGCCAAGGCTAGAGGTAGAAGAAGAAAGACATAAGGAAGAACTCGCTCTAGATCATCTTCTTTATTGATCTCAACAAGTTACAAGTTTCTCAATACAAGGGCTCACCTCGTACGTACATACCTGCCCGTGAAGAGGGCTACCCCCTCTCCTTATATAGGGGAGAGGGTGGCTTACAGGGGAAGAAACCCTAGAAACCCTAATGGCATCTTTGACTAGACAAACTACTTTACAAAGTTACTTTAATCATAGATGACACCGGGGTCTTCTTTAATCAGGGAGGTCGACGTCCTCGGCTTCTTTCATCGTCATCTTCTTCTTTATCGTCGGCCTTCGTTTAAAGCTACTCGCTTAGCTCATCTTTGTCCTCTAGCTCTGGAGAGAATCTTTGACCAGCTCCTGCCGACGTGCTACGATGCACTTCTTACGGTAGCCCGGTGTCTTTCCTATCCGGTTCCGGCATTCCCCTTCCGGGGATACCGGCTAGCTTCACTTAGCCAAATCCTTAACTTCGTGCTCCGGTATAAACATTAAATCGGTATCTTGATGGCCTAAACCATCCGGTTTTGGCATCCTTTGGCATACCGGGGGTCATCCCCCAAACATTAGTCCCCGAAGCTTGGTATGAGTCCGGTGGATCCTATCCGACCGGACCATGCCAGGTTCTCATACCTTAAGGTACTCGGCTTAATCTTTCCGGTGATGAACTTTGATCTCCCAGCATCTTTGCCGGACTTACTTCTTTCCCTCTCTTCAAGGTTCCTCCGGTATCTTATTCCCCGGCATCTTAGACATTAACTCTCTCCTCGGCGAAGTCGAGAATTTCTCGGTACACTCGTCCGTCGCGTGACATGCGCACCGTGTCCGACGCGCCGGTGTCGCGAGGTCACTTCCCTTCGGCTTCGCGCCCGGCATTTATTGCGCCACACCGGATCCCTCGCGGCCGTTCCGGATCCGTGCTGCCTCCCCGTGGCATGTTGTTTTCCGCACGTGTATCTACGTGCCACGTGGTGGCCCACGAGGCGAACCGCCGCGCCCGACGGTTTTCGGCCCACTTCCTCTTCTCTCTATATAAGGGCGGAGCGGTTCCACTTCATCTTCTTCTTCGCATTCGTCCCCATTTCCGCAGCACTTCGAGCCCTTCGCACCTTGCTTCCTCGTCGTCGCTCGGCCGCCGCGAGAGTGCTGCTCCTGTCGACGTTGCGACGCTGCTCTCGCTGCGCCGGAGCTCTTCACCGCGCGAAGTTCCTGCGGCGTTCCTTCCTCACTACTAATTCGAGCTTCCTCCCGGCGGACCTCGCCCTTCTCCGTCGCCTTGCCTTCATCGACGGCCGTGGGCTCACCATTTCTTCGGTGAACCTCTTCCCCGAGCGCCTCCGCTGCCCCGGGTTAGGCCCAATACACATTTACCTCTTTTCTCTTAGCTTTCCAGCATCTTGGGCCTGGTAGAGTATTTATTTCCTTTTTATTTTGCTTTTTCTCTTACTCGTAGATCTTCGCGCGAGGGTCTTTTTTGGGAAAACTGTTTTACGGTAGATACCGGCGTCCTCCAGATGCACATGTCTAGCGAAGAATCTCTTCTCGCCTCCTCTTCTAGTAGTCAAGGAAGTAGGACTTCCGACGGGCTAACCGAAGATCTCGCCCCGGATGGAAGTTGAATCCGGAAAAAGACCAAGAAGGTCGGCACCTCCAGCGGGCCCCCGGAAAAAGATCTTTCCGGTATCACACGCGAAGCTCCGGAGAGGTTCCGATGTAACACAACACGAGATCGGCCGGGCTCTACCGGTCTAGGAGGATACCGGAGACGGTTTCCTGCCGGCTTCTCGGCGACGAGATCGAACCGGTGCTCGAACCCCGATGAGGTCGTTGTCTTTCTTGCTCACTTTGAGCGCGGCTTCGGCCTTCCCGCCTCTGACTTCTTCCGCCAATTTCTTGACTTCTATCGACTCCAGCTTCACCACCTTCCCGGCAACGCCGTTTTTTATCTTTCTTGTTTTGTCGCCTTCATGGAAGGCTACATCAGCATCCGTCCCGCTTGCGAGACCTTTGCCCGCTTCTTCTCTCTCCGGATCAAGCTCGGTCTAGGGCAAGGATATTCCCAAGCCCAAACCCCCCGTACAATGCGGGTCTTGTATCATCAGCTCCCGTCAAGGGAGCCCCTTTTTTAAGTTCAACAGCCTCGAGTCTTGCCGGTTGTGGCAGACGACGTTCTTCTACGTGAAGAACAATGGCGCCGCTGACCTCATTAATCTGCCGCCCTTCAACCGGCGCCGCCCACCAAGGTTAATCGGAACTACAACCCCGGTACGGATCACATAGAGACGAACCGGGTGGTACGCTTCATGGAGAAGCTGATGAAGGAGACCAACATCTGCTCCGACGATATCATCCGCACCTTCATCTGCCGCCGGGTGCTTCCCCTTAAGCGCCGCGCTCACAAGATAAGCGAGATGTACGGCCCTGGCGATCCCACCAAGATCACCGGCCTTCCCTTGAGCAAAGCGGATGTGGTCCTCAAGGCTAATCAAATATGCCAAACGGACATGCCGGATGACGCGGGAGTGGGGCTTTCGCCTCTCAGCTCCGTCAACCCTCCAACCAAGGAAGTAAGAGATCGCGCCCTCCCGGTTGCTCTACCGATAACTTTTACACTATGTTAACTATTTTTCTTTTTGTTTTTAGGACAAGGACCGCTTCCCTCGCATTGAGTCGGATCGGCGAGGCCTCTTGCCGGAAGCGCCCTTTGGACAAGGTTGATCCAGATCCCTTCGTCCCTTGAGTACGATCTCAAGATGGGTCGCATCCCCACTCAGCGCCCTGGTAGCGCTTCTTCGCGGCTTTCGGTTCCGACGATGAGCTCACCATGCTTGAGGTAGTTTCCTCTTCCGGTCTCTCATATTTTGCTGCCTATTTCCTTCCGTAGACGCTCCCTCGGCTGGCCCCAGAACCACGGTTCCACGAGCACGTGCCTCCCCGCAGGGGCCGAGGTCGGGCATGAGTTCTCGGATAAGCTCATGCCCCGCGAGGCAATAAGAACAAGGCGCTGTTGCTCGACGCCGGCTCTAGCCAAGCTCCCCGCCAAACGCTTCCCGGACGGAAGTCCTTGGGGGAAAGAGACCGGCGGTGAGGCGCTAGCAAGCACTAGCGAGATGCCGGTCTCTTCTTGGTAAGTTCTTTATTTCTCTATTTGCTTCGTGGTTCAAACTCTTCCTCTCTCTTTGTCGTTTTTGATTTTTCCTCTTCTTTTTGCTCAGCCCTGCTCTCCGGCTGTCCAAGAGCGCCCGGCGGCCGAAGCCGGTGGCCTCGAGGGAACCGCAAGGGCCCCAAGCTGCTCCTCAATCAAGCCCGGTACCATCCCGGTACCAGGCGACCTTTACGCCTCCCCTCTAGGAGGCACCACAAGTGCGGGGCGCGTGGCCCCTACACCTCCCGATCACCGCGCGGAGGAGGATCTCACCTCCCCTCACGAGAACTCTGGATACCGGGCGCCCGGCAACACCGGCGCCGACGATGAAGACGCTGGGGCGGGCGGAACCTCTCGGTTCCTCTCCCCCAAAAAGAAGAAGAAGAAGCGGATCCAGCTCTTCCCCCACCAAGGCCACGCCGGATACTTCCGCCGGCCTCCTCTACACCGCCCCCGAGGCTCCTATTCTTGAGCCTACCGGGGCCACTCCAACACCGCCACCAAGCCAAGGACCTTCCGCGGCCAGGCTGAAGCCGCCGCCGCGAGACCCTCAAGATCACAAAGGTTCCTCAAGGCCGGGGCTTCCCGGGGAAAGGCCATGGAGGGCAGCCGCCCTCGGCCACCGGCCCGCAGCCTCTAGTGCTTGCACGTCAGCCCCGCCGGCCAGCCGCGGTCCAAGAAAAACCTTCAGGCCTCCCGGGCCGATCGTTGGAGCCTGAAGCGCAGGGCCGGGACATCGGGGCACCTTCTCCCCTATGCCCAAAAGTGGAACGATGCGGATATATCCGCATCCACCCGCGGCCCGGGGAAGGATCGGCTTCCGGCGCCGGACCACTGCTGGGCCCCGGTCCATCGAAGAACACTTCATGCGGCCGAAGCGCGCGATGAAGGAGTTCGACGGTGCGTGGTACGACGCCACCAGCAACGTGGTGGTAAGTTCACCAATCTTTTTTGCAATTTTTTTGTTGTTGCCGGTTTCTTTCTTTCCGAATCTTGTCTATCTTCCCAGTCCCCGAGTTTCGTGTTGAGAGCATAGCTCTTAGCGCGAAACTTAGGCAAAAGCTTGAAAAACCGGCATAGCGGCCCCGAGTTTCGGGTTGAGAGCGCAGACTCTTAGCGCGAAACTTAAGTAAAAGCATGGAGAAAACCGGCTTCTTTCTCACAATTATTTTCCTTTGAACGAGGCACGGCGGATGATCGGAAGCAGCTCTTCGAGGAGCTTCTGCGGGAGCATCGGGACCTTGCCGAGGCCCACAGCCACTACCAAGGTTTGTTTCCTATTTTCCCTCCGGCATCTTCTTACCGGGACATTTTTTTTAGGGATTTCTATTTTCGTGCCCTCAGGTCCTTAGTTGTACTCAGTTTTCCCCAGCTCCTTAGTTTTTCCTCAGTTTTCCCCAAGCCCTTGTCTGAACCGCAGAAGGAGCTCGGACGGAAGGAATCCGTTAAGTTGACCATTCCGTGCTGACGAGTGGGGTCGTGTCGTTTGTGGGGTCGCGTCGTGTGGGACCGCGTCGTGTGGGGCTGGTAGGAAGGGACCGCGTGGGACAGGACGAGGCCGTGTTTGTGTGGCCGTAGCGTGTGGGGCCGTAGCGTGTGGAGCCGTGTGGGTCCGGGACGGGGGCACGAGTGGTTTCTGTCTCTTTCACCCAGATTAGCAGTTTTCAATGTACCTTTTTCCTCTCTATCGCTCGATCTCATTCATATTTGATAGCCCAAATTGGTAGCAAATCTAGAGCAGCTTCTCCTTCTGTTTTTTAACGCCATTCATTTCTTTATGCCTTCGTTTTTACCCAATCGGGTAGGAAATCTAGGGCACAAATCCGGAGAAAAAATATAGGATAAGTCTGCATACGGCAACCAACATAGCATAGATATATTCGGGACAGATCCAAAAGTAGTACCGATAGATCCAACATAAGCTACATTTTACATGAAATTAAGCTGCTCTACGGATAGAGCGAGTCACATACGAGAGAGTGCGAGTAGGCACGTTCAACGCCTCCGGGTAGCGCGTGTGACTCGCTTGGAGGTTGCGCGAGTGAATCCCAAATGCTTTGTGTTTGGCCATGTACGCATGCACGTTCACGGTCCTTCCAACTCTAGCGCCACATCCGCCAATGGATTCAGCATGGTTCACCGGGGAGTTGAAGTCGGTGGCGCGGAGCTTCTGTTGCGGAAGGGGCACTTGTAAATGCCTCGAGCAAAAGGGCCATCGTAATGGCCGGACTGCAGCCTCCCGAGGACGTGACGAGTCTTGGTGTGGAAGGACTCGTCGTCGTTGTCGACGTCGTCTGCTCGCACTCTGTCACGTAGCACCAAAGATCGTGCAAAAAACACGGAGTCAATTGCAACGATGATGGAACAGAGAGTGAACAAAAAATCATGCATGATAATATGGGCTCGAAAAAAAGAGGTAGCCTCGGTTACATTGGACACACTTATATCCGGGATTTGAGTCGGCAAACCAAAGATCATGCACAACAAATTTGTACACACCAATTGTTTACTGACCAAACCACTGAATCAATTTATGCCCAAATATTCATCATCATCGGCACAAATCTTAAACAAAAGCAAATCACAAACACTAATAACGCAAGATCTAACACAAAAGGATCGAACTAGGAACAGACGAACCGTAATAACGCAAGATCTAACACAAAAGGATTGAACTAGGAACAGACGAACCGTAATAACGGTAGATCTAACACAAAATGATTGAAATGAGATAAGAACAAGGGAACAAAGGGTTACCTCCGGCTCGTTGTCGACGATGGTGGTGTCATAGGGGTTCTCCGGCGCGTCGTCTTGCCCTTGGTTCGTACGGGTCCCAATCGACGGGGACTGGACGGTGGCGGCGGCCGATGCGCCGGCTGCTACGTTGGAAGCGGCGACGGGGGCACTGGACGGGGCGGCGGCCGATGCGCCGGCTGCTACGTTGGAAGCAGCGACGGGGGCCTGGACGGGGCGGCGGCCGATGCGCCGGCCGCTACGATGGAAGCGGCGACGGGGGCCTGGACGGGGGCGGCGGCTGATGTGCCGACAATGGGCATCTCATTCTTCTCCATCGCCGGCGGTTTTCTTCGGGGTTTTTCTTCGGTTGTGGAGAAGATGATGGGACGAGGAGAGGCGGTTGCGGTGAGCCGGTGAGAACGTGCGTCGAGGGAGAGAAAGAGGGGCTCTATAAAGACGAAGGTGGCGTGTACCGCAACACGCGTCCGCTATGCACGGCAACACGCGTCCGCTATGCACGGCTGCAGCGTGCACCGCTACCCGAGTCTAACCACGGGACGTTTGGTGTACTCGAGTTATAACCTCGGGCCTTATACGGAAATTTTATACGTACTCAGTTTTCCCCTCGAGGACTTAGACCGGCAAGTGCAATATACTCAGTTTTACCCTCAAGTAGCTGGTCAACAGAGAGTCAACAAATGAGATTAACATAGCTAATTGAGTCATTTCATGCGCAAAAAAATCCAAAAAAATAAAAACATAGTGGCAACTACTCATGGAGTCTTCCTACGCAACCTGCCACCTAGAAAACCTTAACAAACATATATAAATCAAGTTTTACCACAAATTGCCACTTCTCGGAATCACTAGTGTAGCTATGAAGATGCATGGTTTTCCACCCAAACCCCTTTGCAAAACATCTTTCCCAAAACATAGTTTGTCTAAATGATGCCATAATTGTCACACTCATGTATATTTGAATTGCAAATAATTTGATGTAGCCCAATATGAATTATATTGTATAAAACACACATTTTTCATTTTGTAATTCTTTTGTTTGAATCCCTTAGTCTATTTACTATTTATGTGCCCTTGGATTCTTAGTACTACTCAGTTTGCCCTCAAGTATTGTCACAAATGCTCCGAGAAGCCCAAACTTATCCTGATTGGTTGAGCCGTTGTCACACGGAGCGACTCCACGAACCGTTGATCCACTGATCTAACGGGCGGTATACCCCTATCCGTCTCTTCGTGGCAACCTCTCTCTCTCTCTCTCTCTCTCTCTCTCTCTCTCTCTCTCTCTCTCTCTCTTCGTGGCCCCCCATCTCTCTCTCTCTCTCTCGGTGGCGAATGCAATGACGAGTTTGCCACTTTATATATAGTATTGGTATAAACATGAGGCATACATATTTGCGGATTTCGGTGATTGCATTATTTGTCGGCCCTCTAACAATTATCAACTATCTTGAGCTGTCCTTTTATTTTAGGGAATATAGTTTGGGATATAGTATTGGTATTTTGAAACGGCCTAAAAGTGGTATAATTTTGTTATAAACATGAGGCATACATTTTTGCGGATTTCGGCGATTGCATTATTTGTCACCCCTCTAACAATTATCAACTATCTTGAGCTGTCCTTTTCTTTTAGGGAATATAGTTTGGGATATAGTATTGGTATTTTGAAACGGCCTAAAAGTGGTATAATTTTGTTATAAACATGAGGCATACATTTTTGCGAATTTCGGCGATTGCATTATTTGTCACCCCTCTAACAATTATCAACTATCTTTAGCTGTCCTTTTCTTTTAGGGAATATAGTTTGGTAATTTCGGTGAATGCACACACTAACTTTGAAAACAACTACAAGTACATGTAACTGAATAATGGATTTGTAACTAGGTATCCCTTGTAACAACTTCTAGCGCCTGGTGAGCAATGATAAGAATCCGATCGTAATTATACAACAAAAAAAACAACCAGCCATTTATTTAGCTTGCTTCTTCAACTCGATCAGCTGCCTTAACTGCTTGTTCATTTTCTTCAGTTCTCTCTTCACTTCCACCAGTTCTGCATTGGGAGCATTAGGCATAATCGGAAGGTCCCTAATCGGAACGGCTCCTCTCTCCGCCGCATTCTCTACAGCAAGTCCCCCCTCCCAAATTGCGCCCCCAATAGCGCCAATTGATTCCCGCAACTGAAGCCTCTGAACGTACACATCGATCCACTCGAAATGCCTGCATTTCTTCAAGATTTGAAAACAACAACGTGAACCCTGAATCCCAAATTCGAGGGAATAACAAGAAAATCGAGAGAAAACGAGAGAAATTGGAGCGAGATCTAACCTTATCCCCCTCTCTATATGGCAAGCTCTCGCATGCAACGAACTCACGTCCACGGTTGCCGTTCTCGTCCGTCTTACGGATCGACCGCTTCGAGGCTCCTGGCGTGGGCGGTCGGGGCATCTTGTCAAAGGCACGGGTCCATACTGCGGCCATGAAGAACGGGAGGTCGAAGAGAAAATAGACATCACCCGCGTGCCGGAGAAGGGCTGCCGGCGGCGGAGAAGAAGAACAATGGGGCGCGGAGAAAGAAAGGGGAAGCAATGGCACGGGCACGGGTGCGGGGCTAGCTCGGGCTCCCATTTTGCAACGGTCACCTGGGTAAGCTGTGGGTCCGGCGCGCTCACGTGGACAAGTTGTGGGTCCCACGATGATCTGGATAAGTGGAGACGTGTCCACTGCGGGGCACCAACAGCGGCCCCACTTGCCAGCACCAACCAACGTCAACTAAACGGGATTCCTTCCGTCCGAGCTCTTTCTGCGGGTTATAGACAAGAAGTTGGGGAAAACTGAGGAAAAACTAAGGAGCTGGGGAAAACTGAGTACAACTAAGGACCCGAGGGCACGAAAATAGAAATCCCTAGTATTTAATAGTTTTGCAGAGCAAACAACTAAGAACTAGGGTTTATCTTAAACGTGGTCTAAACCTAACTTGGGGGCGTCCCTAGGGCTTATATAGGTGTCCAGGACGACCAGGGGTCGAAATAGTTCGATACAAACCGACCTAAAACAGGTTCGGCCAAAACTGGGTCGAATTCGGGCAAGGCCGGCAGTGCCGGGGTGGCCGGCAGTGCCGGGGTGTCACGGCCGGCAGTGCCGGGGTGCACAGGCCGGCAGTGCGGCCCCTGCAGGGCCGGCAGTGCCGCCGGTCCGGCCGTGCTGCCCATCCTTGGCCGGCAGTTCCGGTGGTATTTTTGCTGAAAAGCTCTTGAAATTATCTTTCCAACGACTCTTCATTTGCTCGATTCCGAGTTCGTATGAATAAATGGCGTTCGTTTCAAAATCAGCACTTCGGTCTGTCCAAACCGAAACAGAGCTGTTTTTGAGTTCTTCTTGTCTTGCGCATGCCTCCCTCTCCTCCCTCGCGCAGCCGTGGAATGTCTTCACGTCCAACGCCATGTCCAGCTGCTCCTCTCCTCCTCGTGCGATGTTTGCTCCCTCCTCATACCTGATCATACATAAGTGAAATGACTTAGGTAGTATAAAGTTCTCATCAATCAAAGTATCGTTTAGGAGCGAATTCACCCGTTGCTTAAGTAGCTTCGCACGAGCCCTTGTAATGGGTCCAATCCTGACTTCATCGGACTTGAGCTTCGCAGCAACATTGTCTTCATCTTGCAATGTCGGAGGTAGTAGTTCGGTAGGGATGTCCTCATCACCTAGGGTTTCCAAGGAACCCTAGAGAGCAAGCTTCTTGATGAATACAAGGGGGAATGAGATTTGGCTTGGTAGAATAGTAGATCGGGTCCTCCTCTATTGTTTCCCTAGAGGGATTTGAGTTTGGGTGCAGGAGGAGGGAGATATGAGGCTTTTGGTGTTTCTAGCAATGGAGTATGAGAGAGAGCTCAAGAACAGCTTGTAGTGTAGTGCCTGACTTTTCAGAGGTAGGAGAAGGGCTATTTATAGTGTTCTTCGAAATCTGGCCGTTGCTCACTTGACATGTCATCAGATTCCTCGAGGAACCCGGTCGACCGGATTTGGCACCGGACAGGCCGGTCAGACCGGGCCAGTGACCGGACCGGCCGGTTTCCAACCGGAGCTGGGACCGGGTCTTGACCGGGCGTGCTTCTGAGGTTATTGGATTGCGCCCGGATGGCACAAGCGAAAAAGGCCGGTTGGGCAGCGGAGCGCTCGGTCTGGAACCCGGTCCGACCAGGCTATGGACCGGAGTGGTCGGTCCAGACCGGGCTGGCGACCGGACGCAGACCGGAGTGCATGCCCTCCTTCTTGGAACCAGCCCGGATGGCACAGGTGCTGGGCCCGGTTGGCGACCGGGTGGTCCGGTGCCAGAGCCGGTCTGACCGGGTCTGGGACCGGTCAGGCTCTAGAAAAACCCTGTTGATTTTTTATCGAAGTGGGGGGTCTCCCGTTGCCTTCTTATTCCATTGATACACCATTATACCTCTTTGGCTAATATCTGGGAATCATCTTGTAGACATGTATTAGTCCAAATACACTAGCACGGTGTCATAGTTACCAAAATAATGGATAAGGGTAAAATACCCTTACAATCTCCCCCTTTTGTGTATACGATGACAAACCGAGCTAGAGTCACATATAGATATTATGATAAGCTTTAAACCTTGATTCCATATAAGATATTGAGACGGCTCCCCCATAATGTGTGCACTTGGAGAATTTGCGTTTGAATGCAAAGTGCAACATTTGTGGAACATGAGAAGCTCCCCCAATATTTTTAGGAAACAAGCATGGTATGGAGATGTGCATATCAAGAAATATAAGCATAGCACACATAATCATCCTAACATAGAGATTAAGCATATAGGTACATGTCCATACACGAATTACTTAAAGTAGCAAATGGTTTTTGGAATGAGAAAGCAACGAAATAAGCACAAGCCAAATAAGAAGCAAATAAAATGTCAAGCATGGCTTGTGCAACCAAGGACCCCGTAATCCTAGACTCTACTCTCTTCTCCCCCTTTGGCATCGGAACACCAAATAGGCGAAGAGAAGAGTAGGGATGCTAGCGTTCCCATCAATAGAACTCGGTCCCGGTGGCTGGAGAGCTGCCATCACCATCGTCATCATCATGCTCCTCTTCATCATCATCATCATCATCATCATCATCATCATCATCATCATCATCATCATCATCATCATCATCATACCGATCCTCGTCTTCATCATCATCGTGCCTACGGCCAGAAGTATCAGGATCCTGAGCATTCCGGGGAGGATGACCACCAAAAGTGTACAAGGAGGGATCAAAGTTCTGGAACATCTCATCAGAAATGGGAGGCATCTCCCAGTTAGGTGCATGTAGAGGCTCCATCTCAGGGCCAGGAGGAGGAAAAGGTTCATTCCTAGCAGCCATGAACTCATTTTGGTGCCTCCTTGTCTCCTGGTTCAAAGAAAGACTTTGATGTGCAACATCATTGGTATTTTTGCACATCTGCCATAAGCTAGAGAAGAACCGTGAGACACCATGCTGTGGGCGCCTAGAGTAGCTGGAGCTGGCATGGTCATGGCGTTCCTTGGACCGGCGCTCAGAAGGCATCATGTCAGCGACGTCCGGTCTATCACCTTTACCTTGAAGGCTTCCATCTTGACCCTTTCACCTTGCGTATTGAGAGATCCTTGCACAACCTTGTTGATGAGCAGCTGAACGTACTGAGCATAGTTAGGAGTCATCCTTTCGCGAACACATCGCCTCAGCTCACAGTAGATGAGATCACAGCCATCAATGAGTTTCCGGTGCTCAGGGTGACAGTAGTACATCAAGTTCAGATGGTATCCACGGCATTCACTTGTATCGCTGGACTTGCTGATGAGAGTCTCTCGGAATAGCTTGGCAAGTAGAAGGTAGGAATAGTACATGCCAGAGATAGTGGGAGGTCCAGCTGTGGGTTCCTGAGGATAGCAGAAGGCAATGTCTCCTTTGGTGAACTTATGCTGAGAATATAGCTTGAAACCACAAGCACGACCTCCAGCAAATCCCATGGCGTCACAGAAATCAAGGTAATTGCAAGTGTATTTCTCTTTGCCTATCATCCAAGTCATAGTGCGAGCTGCATCATCATGGAAAAACACTGTGCAGTGAAATTGCCTCACCAGGATTGGACAATAGCACCCATCAGTAGGTGTCAGGCACATAAGCTCATACAACCCCATCCGCCTCAAGGTCTCAACCACAAAACAAAACTTGGTGGCTTCATGCATTGTAATAACATCCTTGATGGCCTTGGGCATAACAATGGTACCAGTCTTCATGTGCTCTTGGGTGTCATAGTACTCTTTCCACATCACTTGATGTGTCTTGGTCCAGAAAAACTTATCTCCCCCTGTGTAAGTGGGTCCCTCAAAGCGATAGGGGTTGGACTCTCTAAGTCTTCTCCATGCACCAACATGTACATCGCCAACATTGAACTCGGGCAATGACTCATCACCTTCCTGTGCTGCATGTTTATCTTTCCTCTTACTGCCAGTTGTCTTGGTTCGTCCCCCAGCCGAGCTGCCAACAGTAGTCTGAGGTGCACGACCACTAGTACGGCGTGGTGGAGGCCCTGCAAGCCTCCCTCTCTTGGCAGTAGTGCCACGATCCTCACCACTCCAATCTCCTGTGAATCAGCAAAATAGAGCGAGGAGAGCAGGGGGTAAGTGTACATGTCATCAATATATAGGGAGGCCAAAAAGCATAGCATATATCCAAGTGTTTCAATGAGATTATGCGAACAGCTGGGAGACCCGGCGCACGAGCCGGTCAGACCGGGCGACAGACCGGACGAGCCGGTTGCCAATCCGGTCGACCGGGCTGCACGCCGGACCGGCCGGTTGAGAGGCCGGTTGACCGGGCTACAAACCGGGTGCTGTCGACTTGTGATGTTTGCCCAGAAATTCAACCACAAAACCACCCAAAACTCATAAACTTGAACATATACTATAGCAGTAGAGGGACTATATGCATAGTGTGGTGAAAAGCACTCTAATGGCAAGAGGACTTACAAACCCTAACCCTAACCCTAAGATTTCCTCAAATTTCCTCAAGGATGTGCAATGTGAGATGAGGACTAGGAATTAGAGGGAATGAGAGAGCAATTTACCAGAAGACATGGTCCTCCTTGCTCAAGGAAGCAAGAAGAACACCTTGGTAGTGATGGGATTCGTAGCATAGAAAACAAACAATTTCCTACCGCAAGAACGAAAACCAAGCCAAGATACAATCTAGAAGATGGTAGCAACGAGGGGATCACGAGACTAACCCTTGAAGATTTCCAAAGCCTACGAGATTAGATCTCGTTGTTGAATAATATGATCACTTGCCGCTTTCAAAAGCGCGTAGAAGATCTTGACGGTGCCACAATCGGGCAGCACCTCCGTACTCGGTCACACGTTCGGTGTTGATGAAGACGTCCTTCTCCCTGTTCCAGCGGGCAGCGGAAGTAGTAGATCCTCCTCGGAATCCCGGCAGCACGACGTCGTGGTGACGGTAGTGGTGGAGATCTCCGGCAGGGCTTCGCCAAAGCGTATGCGGGAGAGGTGGTGGAGGAGGGCGGCTAGGGTTTGGGGAGAGGGGGGCGCCGACCACTATAGGGGGCGGCCAAGGCTTTGGTGTGGCCGGCCCCCTCCCCTTGCTCCTAATTATATAGGTGGAACCCCCAAGTGTTGGACTACAAGTCTTCGAATAAGACCCCAACCCAAAAATTTCCATATGGTGGGAAACCTACCCAAGGAAGGATTCCCACTCAAGGTGGGATTCCTACATTCCCTTGGAAGGGGGTGGCCGGCCACCATGGGGGAGTCCACCTGGGACTCCTCCCCGTTAGGGTTGGCCGGCCATGCTAGATGGAGTCCCTCTGGGACTCCGCCTTCCATAGTGATTTCTTCCGGAATTTTCTAGAACCTTCTAGAACCTTCCATAAATGCACCAGATCATTTTCAAGCTTATAAAATGACTTCCTATATATGAATCTTATTCTCCGGACCATTCCGGAACTCCTCATGATGTCCTGGATCCCATCCGAGACTCCGAACAAAACTTCGAACTCCATTCCATATTCCATATCTACTTAAACAACATAGAACCTTAAGTGTGTCACCCTACGGTTCGCGAACTATGCAGACATGGTTAAGACTTCTCTACGACCAATAACCAATAGCGGGATCTGGAGATCCGTAATGGCTCCCACATATTCAACGATGACTTAGTGATCGAATGAACCATTTACATACGATACCGATTCCCTTTGTCACGCGATATTTTACTTGTCCGAGGTTTGATCATCAGTATCTCTATACCTTGTTCAATCTCGTCTCATGATGTTATCACCAGAATTTGACCAAGTCAGAGGTGGGCCGCGATCGAAGATGGGTGTGAAGAAATATATATAGAAGAAGTATGTGGATCGGCCTTTTTACCAAGTTGGGCTTAATTGCCCGTGTATCTGTAACATATTAGATCGTATCTTAGTTTAGAGATAGAATCTTATTCGTGCACGGTTTGGTGCACGCCCGCATTAGAGAGTCCAGCTGGACTATAAATATGTACCTAGGGTTTATGGAATAAACAACAACTCACGTTCAACTCCAAAACAAACCAATCTCGGCGCATCACCAACTCCTTCGTCTCGAGGTTTCTATCGAGTAAGCGACATGCTGCCTAGATCGCATCTTGCGATCTAGGCAGCACAAGCTCACGTTGTTCATGCGTTGCTCGTGCTTGAAGCGCTTTTGATGGCGAGCAACGTAGTTATCATTAGATGTGTTAGGGTTAGCATTGTTCTTCGTTTAAGCATGCTTACGTAGTGCAACCCTTGCATATCTAGCCGCCCTCACGCCTATCTCAGGTGTGGGGGCGGCACCCCGCTTGATCATTATTTAGTAGATCTGATCCGTTACGTTTGCTCCTTGTTCTACAAGGATTAGTTTAATATCTGCAATAGTTAGGCCTTACAAAGGGGGGGAGGATCCAGTGGCACGTAGGGTGGCGTTCGCAGGTCCTAAACGGGATGTTCCGAGGATCAACTTCATGTTGGTTTTTAGGCTTTGTTTAGGATCGACTTACGAGCACCGTGCGTGGCCGCGAGGCCCAACCTGGAGTAGGATGATCCGATTATGCGGTGAAAACCCTAAATCGTCGTAGATCTCATTAGCTCTATCTTGATCAAGCAGGACCACCAAGTATTCGTGCACCCCGTACGAATCATGGGTGGATCGGCTCTCTGAGCCGATTCACGAGGATAACTTTGAGAGCCGATCGAGGCTCGTATTTAATGTTTACATGTATGCCCTGCAGGAAACTAAGCGAGGCATCCCCATCACCTTCCCGACCAGGTATAGGTCAGGTGGCACGCCCTTGCACTTCGCATCGCCGCGTGTGACCGGAAGAGCATTGCGGGCCGTCGCTCGGAGGGGTCTCGGCCAGCCGCAGCTCTAGGCTCTTCCGGCTCTACGGTGTTGACAAGGCCGCTGCCCGCCGGTGGGTTTTGGCAGGTCAACACATTCGGCACGCCCGGTGGGACACGTCGTCTACATCAACCACATCGCCATCTACATCCGAGATGGCGGACGGCCACGCCGATCACCTACGAGGATGCTGCGACGACCTCAAGAAGCAATACAACGAGATCAAGGCTACCCTCGAAGCCGACCTCATCGGCTCATATCGCAGAACCCGTTCGCATGGCGTCAGGCGGAAGGAGTTCTCACCGGAAGGCGCACTCGATGAAGTGGACCTATCTGTCCCATCAGAAGAACGTACCAGGGCCGTACGCCATGAGATTGGTGGCATGGTGGCTCACTCGTTGCGTCTCCATTCCGAGAGCCTGGTGAATACTTTGGAGCATGTCGCCGTTCGGATGATCAGGAGGTCATGAAGAATCAGCACTCTTTGTTAGAGCCAGCTCTCGAGAACCTACCAAGGAAAAGTGCCACTCCAGCCCCGTCGCCGTTGTTGCGCACATCGGCGACACCGAGGAGCGCATAATTCACCGGCGCGTGCCGTTGACGGGATTGACGGTACTCACCCGGGAGGTGCCAACCAGGACATCCGTTCAACATCGACATGATAGAAGCTGGGGCACCCCCTTGATGAAGATAAAGACGAGGGCAGCTGCTCTCGTGGCAAAGACAAGGAAGAGGCTGCTCCATGTGATCGGCCCCGACACCGCCAAAACATCCTGGTGATGATCAAGGTAGAAGCCGACGCTAGTAATCGGCCCGCTGTATCCGTATCGCCCGCTCTCCCAGTATGCGGCGTCGACCTCACAGGTGACGGGAAGCTGGGGTACGGGTTCACATCAGCTGATGAGCTAGAGGAAGTTGACATCGGTCCGGGGGATAAGCCTCGACCTACTTTTATCGGCAGAAGTTAGATCCGCGGCTCGGGGGACGGATGATAGCCCTGTTGAAGGAATACCCGGATTGCTTTGCATGGGATTACACGAGAGATGCTGGTTTGGACGGGAGCATCATTGAGCATCGCCTCCCCACGAAGAAAGGATTTCGGCCGTTCCAACAACGAGCACGTCGAGATGAGGGCCGAGATTCGGAAGAAGTCAAGAAGGAGATTGAGAAAATGTTGGCCGCCGGATTCATCGGGCCATGCGGGTATGCTTGAGTGGATCTCCGAGTATAGTTCCGGTGGAGAAGAAGGACGGCCGATGGCGCGTGGCCATCGATTTCCGAGATCTTAACAGAGCTACCCCAAAGGACGAATATCCGATGCCCGTGGCGGAAACATTGATAAACGCCGCTGCTGGCCACAAGGTGTTGAGCTTCATGGATGGCAACGCCGGTTATAATCAGATTTTCATGGCTCCGGAGGACATACACAAGACCGCATTCGAGTACCGGGGGCGGTGAGGCTTGTTCGAGTACGTGGTCATGACCTTTGGGTTGAAGAATGCTGGTGCAACGTACCGGCGAGCCATGAATTATATATTTCATGATCTGATCGGCAAGTTGGTGGAGATCTATATCGACGACGTGGTGGTCAAATCGGTATCCATGGAGGGGCACTTGGACGATCTACGGCGCGTCCTAGAACGGACTCGGAAATTCGGGCTGAGAATGAATCCGAAGAAGTGTGCCTTTGGCGTGACGAGCTGGTCAATTCCTAGGTTTTGTGGTTCATGAACGGGGAATTGAGATCGGCTGAAAAGTCGGAGGCGGTGCGTACCATGCAGCCGCCGACCACGAAAAAAGAGCTTCAACGCCTCATCGGCAAGATCAATTTCGTCCGGCGGTTCATCTCCAATCTGTCGGGACGAGATCGAGCCGTTCATGGCGTTGGTGAAGACCAAGTCGACGACGAGTTTCACTGGGGCGAGAGCGGCAACGGGCGTTTGATGAAATTAAGCGATATACGACAACGCCGCTGTGCTAGTTCCGCCCCGGCAAGACGAGCCATTCTACATCTGCTCGTCGTGGCCGATACGTCCATCGCTTCGGTGGTGGTGCAACTTTACGATGGCATTGAAAGAGTCGTTTTCTACCTCAGCAGAAGGATGCTTTGGACGCGGAGACAAGATACCACGAGGTCGAAAAACTTTGCCTCTGCTTATTCTTCACACGCACCAAGCTTCATCACATCCTTCTGACGGCGGAAATCATCGTCATCTGTAAATCAGACGTCGTCAAACACATGTTGTCGGCCCCTGTTTTGAAAGGCCGACTCGGTAAATGGATGCTTGCGCTGTCAGAATTTGATCTCCGGTACCGGCCTGCGAAGGCAGTTAAGGGCCAAGCGTTAGCCGATCTCATCGCTGAACGGATCAGCACCAATATAGCAGCACTATCCATTCGTGCATGGGCTATGTTCTTCGATGGATCGGTTTGTGACGATGGTTGCGGCATCGGCATTACGCTCGTATCGCCTCGGGGGCAGAATACTCCTTCTCCATCAGATTATCTACCCCTTGCACCAACAACGTAGCGGAATATGAGGCAATACGTAAAGGAATGGAATTGTTATTGGAAGCTGGAGCTGAAGCTGTAGAGCTCTTCGGAGACTCAAAGTTGGTGATTAACCAGCTCACGGAGGAATATAATTGCGAAAGTGAATCGCTGTTCCCATATTGGGTGGAATGCCGTGAGTTGATGACACAGTTCCGATACATCAACTTCAATTGGATCCCAAGGTCCCGGAATACCGATGCCAACAATCTCGCACAAATGGCGTCGGGCTACATAGATATAGCCGACGGAGCGGAAGTTCGGATACAATTCCTGGAACGAGAATGATTGGAGAGCCGAGATCTTCGATTATTTGAAAGATTCGGCTCGGGGGGCACCTAAACGGGTGAGATACTGAGCCATGAAGTATGTCCTTATAGGAGACGATATGTTCTACGGGACATTAGAAGGGTTGCTACTCAAGTGCCTAGGACCGGCGGAGTCAATCGGCTCTTACATGAGGTGCATGAAGGCGCATGTGGAACACATCGATCGGCTCATAAGATGAAGTGGTTGATCAGGCGATCGGGGTTTTATTGGCCCACTATGCTTGAAGATTGCTTCAATTATTACGGGGGTGCCAAGCATGTCGGATGTTTGGAAAAATTCAGATGGTGCCGGCATCGGCGATGAACCCCATCATCAAGCCTTGGCCGTTTCGGGGGTGGGGCATGGATATGATCGGCAAAATCCATCCGGCATCAGGTAAAAAACATGAATGGATTTTGGTCATCACAGATTACTTCACCAAGTGGGTGGAGGCCGTCCCTATGAAAAAGGTAACATCAGAGGACGTGATCAAGTTTGTGAAAGAACACGTCATTCATAGGTTTGGAATCCCCCAGACGATCACGACCGATGGAGGTTCGGTCTTCACTTCTAAAGAATTCGGGAAGTTACTGTGATGACGTAGGGATTAAAACTGATCCGATCATCCCCATACTATGCTCAAGCTAACGGACAGGCCGAGGCGTCCAATCAAAGCCTGATCAAGCTGATCAAGAGGAAAATTGACGAGAACCCTCGGGATTGGCACGAGAAGCTATCAGAAGCGTTATGGGCCTACCGCATGTCGTGCCATGGAGCTATAAAGACCTCGCCGTACCAGCTTGTCTATGGACAGGAGGCCGTATTGCCTTGGGAAATTACGGCTGGATCAAGACGCGTCACGTTTCGAGAATGATGCGACGAGCTGAAGAGTATGCAGCTTTGATGAGCGACACTATTGAGGACGCATGAGAACTCAGGCTTTGGTCGTTGGAGAAGATTAAGGAGAACAAAGCCGGGGTGGCTCGTGCTTACAACAAAAAGGTTAGGCCAAAGGAGTTCCAAGTTGGTGATCTTGTGTGGGAAGGCTGTGTTGCCATTGGGAACCGGGGATAAGGCATATGGCAAGTGGTCTCCTAATTGGCACGGTCCGTACAAAGTGGTCCAGGCCTTGAAGGGTAATGCATACATGCTGGAGGAATTGAGCGGCGAAAAGTTCCCTGTGGCTGTTAATGGTCAACACCTCAAGAAATATTTCCCAAGCATGTGGGATGATGGACAGTAAGATGGGCCGATCTCAGAATCGGACAGTAAGATGTGGGGGCCGATTTCAGAATCGGCCAGTAAAAAAAAAAAACAAAGAGGCACATATATATAAAAATCACAGCCGATGCACGGGCATCGACTTCAGAGAACAGAGCCGATACGCTGATATCGACTTTAGTGAAGTAAGTTTATACAACAGCTTGGCCTCAGATAGCAAGATGAGCCGATATTCTGCCATCGGCTCCTCGTACGACAACTCCATTCGACAATCGGCAAGGGAGTTAAGGGATTTTCTTCATTGCTAAGGGGATTTCTTACATAGAAAGAGCCGATTGCTCGAGAAGGAAGAACAAAAGAAGGGTCTATTGACCAATCTACTACTTGCTAGGCCTATACTAGTAGATCTTAATCTACGGGCCGTTGCTTCCTTCGTCGTCGTCTTCGGAACTCTCATCGGCACTACGCCGATGGGTTCTTCGTCGCTGCTCCCATAGCCCTCTACGGGGGCTTCATCTTCGTCTTCATCGTCGGCTCGCTGTCGTCGTCCCACCACATGCGGAGGCGCTTCGCTGGCGGGTAACCCTCGAGGAGTCGTCGTCGTCGCCGTCGTCTTCCTTTTCCTCTTCTTCGAGAGGTGGGGCAGCCGTCCCGGGGAGCCGGTCGTCCTCGCTCTCCGACTCCGGTTCCCCGACGGCGAGGAGCGAAGATCTTCGTCCCAGCTGGTCGGGGACCGGTCGTCTTCGGACCGAGACGGAGGAAGCGTGGTCTTCCGGGTCCCATGCTTACGGGGCGCGGATGTCTGGTGGTGTTTCACGGGAGGAAGAGGACCCGTAGGAAAGCTCGGAGGAGGAGTCGTGGGAGACCGACGAGGAAGAGGAAGAAGAGGAAGACATGGCTGTGGGAGTTTGGGGGTTTTTTGGTACCGATGGCCAGGACGGAGCAAGATGGTGAAATGGCGAACCACTCAGAGCGGTTAAATAAAAAGGGGGCTACGGTGAAAAAATTCAATGCCACAGCAGTTTTCGAGGAGGCAGTACTCAAAGACAACGGTCAAATTGTGCGGAGCAATGGTTCTGCTCTGCCATGACATGACTCGACGAAAAATGCTGCAATGGTTACGCTCTGCCATGACATGACCCGACGAAAGGAAAACGTAATGATTTTGGAAATATCATTTCCAAAACCAGGGGGGCATGTGTTATCACCAGAATTTGACCAAGTCAGAGGTGGGCCGCGATCGAAGATGGGTGTGAAGAAATATATATAGAAGAAGTATGTGGATCGGCCTTTTTACCAAGTTGGGCTTAATTGCCCGTGTATACGTAACATATTAGATCGTATCTTAGTTTAGAGATAGAATCTTATTCGTGCACGGTTTGGTGCACGCCCGCATTAGAGAGTCCATTTGGACTATAAATATGTACCTAGGGTTTATGGAATAAACAACAACTCACGTTCAACTCCAAAACAAACCAATCTCGGCGCATCGCCAACTCCTTCGTCTCGAGGGTTTCTATCGGGTAGCGACATGCTTGCCTAGATCGCATCTTGCGATCTAGGCAGCACTAAGCTCACGTTGTTCATGCGTTGCTCGTCTTGAAGCGCTTTTGATGGCGAGCAACGTAGTTATCATTAGATGTGTTAGGGTTAGCATTGTTCTTCGTTTAAGCATGCTTACGTAGTGCAACCCTTGCATATCTAGCCGCCCTCACGCCTATCTCAGGTGTGGGGGCGGCACCCCGCTTGATCATTATTTAGTAGATCTGATCCGTTACGTTTGCTCCTTGTTCTACAAGGATTAGTTTAATATCTGCAATAGTTAGGCCTTACAAAGGGGGGGAGGATCCAGTGGCACGTAGGGTGGCGTTCGCAGGTCCTAAACAGGATGTTCCGAGGATCAACTTCATGTTGGTTTTTAGGCCTTGTTTAGGATCGGCTTACGAGCACCGTGCGTGGCCGCGAGGCCCAACACTGGAGTAGGATGATCCGATTATGCGGTGAAAACCCTAAATCGTCGTAGATCTCATTAGCTCTATCTTGATCAAGCAGGACCACCAAGTATTCGTGCACCCCGTACGAATCATGGGTGGATCGGCTCTTCGAGCCGATCCACGGGATAACTCTGAGAGCCGATCGAGGCTCGTATTTAATGTTTACATGTATGCCACTGCAGGAAACTAAGCGAGGCATCCCCATCACCTTCCCGACCGGGTATAGGTCAGGTGGCACGCCCTTGCACTTCGCATCGCCGCGTGTGACCAGAAGAGCATTGCGGGCCGTCGCTCGGAGGGGTCTCAGCCAGCCGCAGCTCTAGGCTCTTCCCGGCTCTACGGTGTTGACAAGGCCGCTGCCCGCCGGTGGGTTTTGGCAGTCAACACATGACAAGTACTCTTTACTCATAGCGTGGTATGTGGTCCCTTATGAACCTTTCATATGCTTGCAAGCTAATCAGACGACATTCACCGAGAGGGCCCAGAGTATATCTATCCGTCATCGGGATGGACAAATCCCACTGTTGATCCATATGTCTCAACTCATACTTTCCGAATACTTAATCCCACCTTTATAACCACCCATTTACGCAGTGGCGTTTGATGTAATCAAAGTACCCTTCCGGTATAAGTGATTTACATGATCTCATGGTCGAAGGACTAGGTAACTATGTATCGAAAGCTTATAGCAAATAACTTAATGACGTGATCTTATGCTACGCTTAATTGGGTGTGTCCATTACATCATTCTCATAATGACATAACCTTGTTATTAATAACATCCAATGTTCATGATCATGAAACTATGATCATCTATTAATCAACAAGCTAGTTATACAAGAGGCTTACTAGGGACTCCTTGTTGTTTACATAACACACATTGTTGTGGGTATACTTCATAGGTGTACCATCGACAGTGCCTAGATCCGGCAAGCCCGGGTGGCCCACAGACGGTGATGAGGCATGTGGCCCATCGGGCGGCCCGATTGCTTGTTGATCATGAAGGGAGAAGTCCAGCCCGGGATCGGCAGGCCGGATCCGTACCGACATAGAAGTAACCCGGATCCATGGAGGCCCATGAGGAACCCGGATCCGATACGACGTATATGGAAGGCGGATCCGTGACGTGCACGGCAAGATATTGTACCGTAGTTAGGCTGTCACGTAATCCGGCTAGGACTCTCCATGTAAACCCTAGATCCGTG
Source organism: Lolium rigidum (assembly GCF_022539505.1). Lineage (NCBI taxonomy): Eukaryota > Viridiplantae > Streptophyta > Magnoliopsida > Poales > Poaceae > Lolium > Lolium rigidum. The sequence goes on from NC_061514.1 coordinate 226,142,942, forward strand.
CGCCTTTATAAGCCGGATCCCGGGAGCCCTAGAGGCACAACCACAACTCATTGTAACAACGCGAAAGCGCCCGGATAATTCCGGACAAGCGGCGGTAGGCCCTGTCATCGTGCGGGTGTTCCGAAGGCTGGGTAACTCGCGTACCACCGTCCCGTGTGCACTCCGCCCTATGGCCCCTACTTCTTCTCCCCCTCGTGAGGATCCCTCCTCCGAGGTACCGTCGATTAGGCAACGACGGTTGGCGCCCACCGTGGGGCCTGTGGCGTACGGAGGCCGGAGCCGGGAGGGTTCCGCCATGGGAAGCTACGACGACACCATCGGCTGTGGGGCGAGTCCTCTACGCCGGAAATCTGCCGATCGTCCCTCCGGATGAGTGCTTGGATTCCGGCTAAAACCGACCCCATCAAGCTCTCCATCGTCCCGGTTGGCGGCATACACATCTTCATCGGGGAAACCGTCGATTCCGATGGAAACCCATCGGTAAGTAGCGCCGACGCGACCGCCGCTGAGCGGGACGCGGTCGCGAAGATCCGATCCGAGACGGCTGGAACTTCCTAGTGAGGATTCCGCCTTAGATCTGGAAAAATCAAAGCCCACCCAATCCGCCCCGAGCGGGAAACAAAGGTGGAAGACCAATGCGAGATCCGCCTGGGTTTCCCGGGTGTTAGAGAAGCAAAGGTGTCACTTCGTACACTTCTTGGCCCATACCGCCGGAACCGCCCCTCAAGCGGTCGGAGCTGGTCCCGAGCAGGAAGAGGCACCGGAAAGCGTCGCAGATCCGGGTCAGGCTCAGCCTGTCGGAGAAAGCAAAGCTCCGGGTGAAGAGTCGATCTTGGGCAACCTGAGCCCAATCTCCGGTGATACCGCGTCCATGGAATCTGATGACTTCGTCCGAAAGCTTGAGGAGTACGGCCGCGACGATCAGCCTGAGGTCGATTCCGCCTTACCTAAGCAGGTCCTCGCAACCGTGGCACCGGCTGGAAGAGCGAGGAAGGTGAAGACGAAAACACCGCCTCCGACCCCGGACCGTCCAATGTCGGATCTCCGCTAGATCGGATCCGTCCCCCGAGGATGTCCTTGTCTCCGGAAGAGCTGGTCGAACAAGCACGCATGGACCTGGTCGCAAAGTCTGGTGTCCTCAATAAACCAATAACCCCTGATGATGCCGCAGATCCGGAAGCTCTAGAAGCAACAAGACAGGAGATGCTAGCTACTGCCAAAAAGTTCGCAAATACCGCAGCTGCGATGCTGGACGAGAGGACGAAGCGGCCAATTTCGTGGAACACTTCAAGAAGAAGGACCGCGAGGTCGATGAATCTCTTGCAAAGGTCGGGGAGCTTGAGAAGCCTTGGGAGGCCAAGGTAAAGTTCGTCGAAGAGGAGGAAGCTAGGATCGGGCGTGAAGCCATCCCTCCCCGCAGGATTACCTTCGCCACCCCCACAGTACGGCAGCCGCTCGCAACTCCAAAGGACAATATGAAGAAGGCTGCTGAGATCTTAAAGAAGAAGAACGAGGAGATTGACATCGAATTCGTTCGCACGCTCGTTGCTTCAGCGGTGAAGCGAGCGAGCAAGGCCGACACTTCGCGCGGGTTGGAATCCAATCCGGATCAATGTGTATCTACCGCGCAGAAGGACGCCCGTGTCAATCGCCACCATGATGATGAATCACGCACCGGATCCTCGGAACGCAGAAGGAAAGTCAGGGAACACCCAAATCCTATCCCCGTACCGTCAAAGACGCCACCGTCGAGATCCAAGAAAGGGAAAGGATGCAATGTACTCCGGACGTGAGAAATGCCGGAACCCCTCTCCTCCGCCTAATGGTTACCCGCGACCCCCTCGCCGCCGTAGTCCAGCCGGAAACACCGAGGCCCCGGGGGCATGGTGGAATCGTTATCCGCGACAACGTGCTGCCAAGAAACGAAAACGAGGGAGCGCTCGCCGGAACCGCGCGGAACCGAACATCCCTCGGGAGCCGGAGCCCGGGAGGAGTCGGAATGAGGAGCGCGACCCGAGAACCTCGCCGTAGTCGCGACCCAGAGCCTCGCCGAAGCCATAACCCGGAGCCCCGCCGGCACGACCAAGGCAGCCAACGCCACGGCGAAGGCAGCCATAGGAGCCGGAGTCAGTACCGAGAGGGGCGAGGAGAATCAGAAGCCGGAAGCAAGAAAGCAGACCGACCACCTCGCGGGTCTCCCTCACCTCCACCTAGCGGTGGTGGCGGAGGTGGAGGCGGAGGCGGCGGCCGAAGATCTCGCTCTCGCTCAAAATCTCCACGCCACGGCTCGCGCGACGCGCGGGACCGCCTCAACGAGTACAGAACTGACCACATTGGTCCGAAGTGCTTTGGCAGAATGATTCGAGAAGAACCAAAGCCAAGGAGCTCCCTCAAGCTACCCGGAAATCTGAAGCATTATGATGGCACTGAAAGGCCGGATACCTGGATTGAGGACTACTACAATGCGGTAACCTTCGCGGAGGAACCCCTAACATCGCCTGCCGCATGCTCCGGTTGTACCTTGTAGGACCAGCCCGGATCGGCTCGGCGACCTCGAGAAGAACTCCATCTTTTGCTGGTTCGACCCGAAGACCGCTTTTGAGAAACACTTCGGGGGCACCTACAAAAGACCTGCCACGAGCAAGCGACTTACAAGCTTGTATCCGGAAGAAGGGAGAAACCTCAAGAAACTTCCTCACACGATGGTTGGCATGCGAGGAGCGAGTGCGAAAACGTCGATCACACCACTGCCATGTACGCCTTTATTGGTGGACTGCGAGAGAGGAGGATTGCTGAGACATAAGCTTACATGTTTGGCTAACGCCAACAAGCTGACTCCGGATGAGATGATCTCCATCGCCGGTGATCACCTGCCGCCGATGACGACGCGGGCGGTGACATCGCAGCTACTGGCAATCCCCACTGCACCGGCGAGAAGAAGAACCGCGAAAACGGTAACAATAGCGGCCACAAACGCAAAAACCACGATGACCGAGAAGAGTGGCGGATCCGAGATGGTCGCCATGGCGTTCCAACGCGGAGGTTCAGGAGGCGGAAGAGGACGCGGCCGTGGAGGCGGAGCCGGCGGGGGTCAGCAGCATGGCACCGAGGTCACCGGCTGGCGGATCCCGCGCCCCGCAAACCTACGAGGAGTACGAGAGACATGCCCTGCCGGCCCACTTGGATCCGGCTACGGGGAAGTCCACTCATACCAACCGCAAGCCGCAAATGGGTCAACGACCTCAAGAACGACCCGGAGGCGAGGATACAAGCGAGCCCGGAAGCACCGCCCACGCGGCAAAGGAGGCAAGGGGAAGAACAAGGACAAAGAGGAGGACGGTTCCGAGGCGATGGACGAGGATGATAACTCGCCGGATCCCAAAGCCGGAACCGCGGGAAAATCCAACCCCTTCGAGAAGAAGAGCGTGGGGGCTTACCACACCTTCCTCGGAACCCCCACAGTCCGCGCTGCAAAATCAGCTACCCGGTTCCTGAACGCCACAGTTCCGGCTGTGCCGCAGTATGTCGAGGTGGTCGGAAGTTCCGTGCACATTTGACGGGGCGGATCATCCCGCCTCTGTGCCAAAGAATATTACGCCTTGGTTGTGAGTCCCCGCATAGACGGGTATGACTTCTCCAAGTGCCTCATGGATGGCGGAGCCAGCTTGAACATCATGTACTGGAGACTCCGGAGCGGATGAACCTCACCAAGGAACAGCTCAAGCACAGCACAGCTGAGTTTCACGGCGTGGTTCCGGGTAAGAAGGCGAACTCCCTCGGCAGCATCACACTGCCCGTGGCCTTCGGCGAGGTGCATAATTTCCGCGAAGAGAAGACCACGTTCGAAGTTGTGCCCTTCAAGAGCTCCTACCATGTCATCTTCGGCGAGGCCCACCTACCACAAGTTCCACGCAAGGGCGTGCTATATCTACAACAAGCTCAAGATGCCGGGTCCCAGCGGTATGATCACCATAACCGGAGACTACAAAAAGGCTCATGAGTGCGAGTTGGGCGAAGCCGCCTTCGCGAAGTCCGTCATATCCGGAGAAGAGCTGAAAGGCTACGGGGCCGCGGTGGATCCGGCGAGATGCGGACCACCAAGAAGCGGATCTCCGAGCGAGAAAACCTCCTTCAAGCCCGCGATAGAAACTAAGAAGCATGACCTTATTCCGGGTGACTCTTCCAAACAGGTTTCGATCGGGGCAAACATGGACCCTAAATAGGAAAGCGCGCTCGTCGAGTTCCTCCGCGCTAACATGGATATCTTCGCATGGCAACCTTCGACATGTCCGGAGTACCTAGGGAACTCGCCGAGCACTACCTCAACATCAATCCGGGGGCTAAACCGGTGAAGCAAGCTATGCGACGCTTTGGAGACAAGAAGCGCCGCGCCATAGGAATGGAACTAGCAAAGTTACTAGAAGCAGGTTTTGTAATAGAAGTTATCCACACCGATTGGGTCGCGAATCCCGTCCTTGTACCCAAAAAGAACACTGAAATACTAAGAATGTGCATCGATTACTCTGGCTTGAACAAACATTGCCCGAAGGATCCGTTCCCCTTGCCGCGCATTGACCAAGTCATTGATTCGACGGCGAGGCGGAACTCTCGTGTTTTCTTGATGCGTATTCCGGGTATCATCGGATCCGGATGAAGGAATCCGACCAAAAGGCGACTTCATTCATAACCCCGTTTGGTACTTACTTGCTATGTTACTATGCCTTTTGGTTTGAAAAATGCAGGTGCTACTTACCGACGTACGATGCGGCGGTGCTCGAAGGACCAAATTGGCCGGAACGTGCACGCTTACGTCGACGACATCGCGGTCATGACCCGGAAAGGATCCGACTTGATCAGCGACCTCACGAAACCTTCAACAACCTCCGCAGGTACAAGATGATGTTGAATCCGCTGAAGTGCGTTTTTGGCGTGCCAGCCGGAAAACTCCTTGGCTTCATAGTCTCTCACGAGAGGCATTGAGGTGAACCCGGAAAAGATCAAGGCAATCCTGTGTATCAAACGGCCAACTTGTCTCAAAGATGTGCAACGACTAAGCTGGTTGCGTTGCGGCAATCAGCGAGGTTTGTTAGCCGTCTTGGCGAGAAGGCGCTACCTGCTGCACAAGCTGCTGAAGAAAACGGAACAAATTTGTGCAGGACGACGCAGCCGACGCAGCTCTCGTGGGTTGAAGGAAATACTAACCTCCCCACCTATCTTGGCAGCCCCGGTAGAGTCGAGCCAATGCTCCTTTATCCGGCGGCTACCAACAAGGTCGTCGACCTCGTCATCGTGGTGGAGCGAAAGGAAGAAGGTCATGAATATGACGTCCAAAGACCTGTCTACTACATAAGCGAGGTGCTTGACGGAGTCAAAGCAAAGATACCCTCACTTTCGAAGCTAGCTTATGGAGTATTCCTAGGCAGCCGGAAATTGAGACACTACTTTCAAGAGCACCCGATGACGGTTGTGAGTAAAGCTCCGCTGTCAACAATTCTCAACAACGGCGACGCAACGGGACGAACAGCTAAATGGGGCATCGAATTATCCGCCTTCGACATCGCTTACAAGCCAAGGACTGCGGTCAAATCCCAAGTCTTGGCAGATTTCGTTGCGGATTGGACGAAGCTCCGGATGCAAGTCCGGAGCCGGAACCGAAAACATGGGTCATGCACTTCGACGGATCCAAGCGGCATCAAGGCTCGGGAGCCGGAGTCACCACGAAGTCCCCTACCGGAGAAGAAGCTGCGGTATGTTCTGCGGATCCACTTCGAAGCTACAAATAACATGGCGGAATACGAGGCTCTACTACACGGTCTGCGCATCGCTAAGGAAATCGGGATCAAGCACATCATATGCTTGTGGAGATTCCGACACGGTGGCACAGACAAGTAGCCGGAACACTGGAACGCCAGAAATTCCGTCATGGCGGCCTACGAGAGACGAAGTTGACGAGATCGCCAAGAGCTTCCTCGGATACGAAGTCAAGTACGTCGAAAGAGACGACAATACAGCGGCGGATATGCTATCCAAGCTCGGATCCGGCGGAAAGCCAATTCCGCCGGAATTTTCCTAGAGCATCTCCGGATACCCTCGGTAAAGGGCGCTAACCCCGAAAACCCGAAGTGGCGGTGTCTCCGGCTAAAGAGGTGTTGGCCACCATTCCGGCTTGGACACAGCCTTTCTGGACTACCTCATCGATCGAAGGCTGCCGGAGGACGAGGTCCTCGCACGCCAGATCATCAGACGAGCACGATCCTACACAATTGTTGATGGACAGCTCTACAAACGAAGCGCAACAGGGGTATTTCTCAAATGCGTCTCAAATCAAGATGGCATTGAAATCCTCAGAGAGATCCACGCAGGGGACTGCGGGCACCATGCCGCCCCCAGATCACTCGTTGCAAAAGCTTTTCGGCTAGGCTTTTATTGGCTCACAGCTAAAGAAGACGCTGATAAGATAGTCAAGACCTGCCGAGGTTGTCGGTACTACGCTACTCAACCAAACGCTCCGGCCCAAGAGCTGAAGACCATACCTATCACCTGGCCATTTGCGATGCGGGGGCTCGATATGGTTGGTAAGTTAAAAAGATCATCTCCGGTGGTTGCGAATACCTCCTGGTCGGCTGTTGACAAGTTCAGCAAGTGGATCGAGGCCAAGCCGGTGAGAAAAGCCGACGGTGCTACGGCACTAAAATTTGTCATCAGCCTCGTAATGAGATTCGGCATCCCACACGGCATAATCACGAGATAATGGCACAAACTTCGCTCGGGGAGAATTGAAGGATTCTTGCGAGACAATGGGGATTCGATTGGACCTTGCATACGTGGCTCACCCACAATCCAATGGTCAAGTCGAAAGAGCTAACGGTCTAATATTATCGGGAATCAAGCCACGTCTCGAAGAACCGCTGCGACGAGCAGCCGGAGCTTGGGCCGATGAGCTGGACGCTGTTTTGTGGAGTTTGCGAACTACCCCTAACGAGGTCAACGAGGGTTTACCCCCTTCTTTACTGGTATACGGATCCGAAGCCGTGATTCCTTCCGAGCATCATCCATGATTCACCGCGAGTTTCCGCCTATAATGATGATACGAGCGACGAGGCTAGACAGCTATCCGTGGACCTGATCGAAGAAGCTCGGAACCTAGCCGATCAGCGCTCCGCCATCTACCGACGAGAGGCTCCGACGCTATCACAGTCGTCGAGTCCGGAAACGCTCCTTCATGGCCGGAGACTTGGTCCTCCGCCTTCGACAGGTGAAAGACCATAAGCTGCAATCTCCATGGGAAGGACCCTTCGTCATCAGCAAAGTACTTCACAACGGGTCGTACTACCTTGTTGATTTCCGCGAGCTAAGGGATAGACCTGCTAATTGGCGCCGGAAACGCAAGCGTGAGGATCCGGATGACATCTACGACGAAACAGATCGCCCTTGGAATATAGCACAGCTACGTCCTTTCTACACTTAGCATATTTTTTCGAGTTACAAACTACGTAATAATTATACATGATCAATGAAATAAAGCTTATGGTTCACTCTTTGAGTCTTTTACCTCCTTTACTTGTTCATTTTAGATCGTGTATGTTTTTCCGACTAAAACCGCGGAGCTGGATATTTCCGCCTAGGCGTGTATGAAAGTTGTGATTTTCAAAATCGTCCTTTAGGACGTAAGCTTAAGTTTTACTGATTAAGTTGTTATCTGTTGCGAACTCGTGGATTCCTAGTAGCGATTTCCGGCACCTACGCTCAGGGGCTTGTTTCCGCGGTTATGGACGGATTGCCATTGGGCTTCGTCGCCGGCGCGGCGTTTCCGGCTAAGGTTTTCCGGCTCGTGGAAGGTCAAGCGGGCAAGCCGGAAAATAACGAAGTCAGCACTTGCTTTCCGACATAAAACGAAACATGCGCATAATATTAAACGGATAGCGAGGATAAAGTGTTTCCGCCCCATGCATAATCGTTTCGTTCCTAGCTACTTAAAGAATTTAAAGTCTTATTACAAACCCTCGCTGGGGTCAAAATGATGCATTGTTTTTCCCGCAGGAATAAAAGTTCTCATTCCCCCTTAGCCGGAGAAGTCTTGCCTTCGGATCCTGTTCCTTGGCGCCTTCGGCCGGAGAAGACACGTCTTCATCACTTTCTTCGGAGGCGGCGGTGCTGGTCTTGGGTTCCTCTTGGGGAGTATTCTTCGAGCTGGTCCGGGTAAGCTTGGGTTCCGGATTCCGCGAGGTCGCGCCTTGGCGGCGAGTTCCTTCGAAGTTCCGCTTCTAAGGACTCGTCGGCGGGAAGGACGACCTTGTCGTAGAATTCCTCATGCCGGATCCTACGCGCGACTACGGGTGTCGTAGCCGCTCACTTGCATCCGGAGAGCGCTAACATCCGCATCTGCGGGAACGCCCGTGGTTACCCGATCAAGATCAAGATCCGCATGATGCGCTAGGCACATGGTCAAGGCCATCGCAGCTGCGCCTCGGGCTGACGACGCTTGCGGATCCGTTACCGGCTCCGCGAGAACATCCATCTTTCCAATAAGTTTCCGGACGTCGCAAGTACGACTCCTCTTGATGGATAAGTTATAGCATATCTTGCGGGAGGCGGAGATGAGATCTTTGCAGTCATCGCCTGCAAGTTGAAGAAGGTCATCTCGCGGAAACAAATTCCGGCGCTCTTCGGAATACCCAAGCGGTTCTGCACACAACAGTGAGGACATAAGCATAAAGTAAAGTGTCGGAACAAATATCTGGGCAAGGTTCTAGTATCGGTACCCAAGATGTTCTCATTGAGCAAATCCCGATGCTTTGTTCGCGGTCTCCATATACTTCCGGAGTCCATTGAGCTCTTTTAGCTGAGATTTGATAGTTTCACTTGTCAACGTTTAGCTTCAATTTCAGCTCCGCTTTCTCCTTCGCATGCTCGGAGTTTTTCTCCGCCAGCTGCTTTTCGGCTTGCTCTTTCTTAAGTTCCGCCTCCTTTAGCTTCGTCTCCAAATCTTGGTACGAGGAGCGCAGGTTCTCAAGTTCGGTCGAGGCTGTAGCAAGGGAAGAGGATGCGCCTATAATAATATAAGTTAACGAGTAAGTTCAAAGTCGGAAATTGGTTAATGACGAAGAAGGCGGAAACCAACCTTGGGCGTCCGCCGGTTGTTTAGCCAAATCTGCATTCTCATCCTTCGGGGTCCGGATACTTTCCGCGACTCGGAGTAACGCGGCGCTGCAAGGCAATGTTCTTGTGCAGCTCGTAGTGCGGCGCCTGCTTGTTCTGTAAAATTTACACGGTGCGGGAATAAAGAATTCCGCCTGTAGCGGTGGTTTCTCTTAAAAGCATCATTGCCGGAACTTTTCCGCCATAATGCTTGGGGGCTCTTGGTTCATTCTAAAAAACTTTCCCGGAAGTAATTTTTCTCTAAGCATCTAAGCGCTAACTACTTTTTCAGTTTCCGCTTACATGCTTGGGGACTCTTGGGGAGTACCTTTTGCTTACGAGACGAGCTTGTCGAAGAGCTGGCCGACATCCTTTTTAAAATCTTGAATCTCCGATGTCGCGGCATCGGGTTTCCCCCGAGGCATTGTTCAGCATGGCGTTGAGCGAGGTCTTGTTCAAGCTCCCATTTCTCCGCCTCGGACAGCTTGTTGAAGAACTTGGTAGCATACGCTTTGGGGGTGGAAGTGATGTCAGCCGGATCTCCGAAGTTCTTCGGAAAAACGACGATGTCGCCAGCGCCATCTCCGGCCTTCTCAGAAGAAGTGACTTCAGCCCCTCCTTGGCCTTGTTCTCCTGCATCTTCTTGGGCAGGGCCTTTGGCCTTGGGATCTTCTCCACCTACCTTGTCGGCTGCTGGCCGGAATAATTTCCGGTGGAGTGTTGGTGGCGGGAGGGGGAGACGGGTCAGCCTGAGGAGGAGATGGGCGAGGAGTGGGGTGAGAAGCACTTGGCGGAGCCGGAGTAGGCTGGACCGACTGCCGGAGATTTCTTCATGTATTTGGTAATGGGCTCCCTGGCTGGCGGTCCGCGTGGCGGCGGGTTTCGGGTTCCTGCAAACAGGTGAAAGGATTCAGACAAGAGATAATTTCGCTAAGTTAAAATCGTGTCATGCTCGGAAACTTACGAGGCGCCGGGGATAATGGGGCGCGTGCCTTGGCCGGCTGTTGAGAGCATCCGTATACGTGCACGCTCCGCTTTCCTTGAGTCTAGCGGAGGTGGTTTTACCGTCTTCGGTTTCTTGGCGGAGGCCTCGCCGCTAGCTCCGGCTTCAGAGCCGGAAGCCTTGGCGCGGGGACGCTTTGTAGGTCGAGGGGCCGCCTTGCGAGGTGCCTGTTCCTCTTCCTCCTCGTCGTCATCCGGAACCTCCTCCGCCGTGTCTTCGGTAACGGGAACACGGAGAATGGCGCGAAAGTCTTCCTCCGCCAAAGTGTTGAGCTGGAGGGAAAATGAATAAAGTTAAAGATGAACATCCAAAAGTTTGTGAAGTTTGAAACGAGTGAAAAGGACGAAGCTTACCGGAGGACATTGGTCGTTTGTAAAAATGTCTTTGGTTAGTTCGGGACCTGTTGGCCCCTCGGAATCTTCACCAACGTCTTGATCCTTCTCTTCGGAGAGTCGGCCGGAAGATCGTGGCGGGTAACCCGGAGAGGATCATCCGCCCGGTATATGCGCACATCGGGCGCGCGTTGTAGCGTAGAGGCTGGATTCTCCGGGAAAACCAGCTAAGTGTAAGCTGGGCTCCGGTTAGCCCGTCGTGGACTAGCCGGGAGATTCTCCGCGCCGCCTTCTCCGAGAGTGGGGTGCGGGCGAGCGAAGGGACGAAGCTCCGGCTCGCGAGTTCTTCGGAGGTTCGTTGATGAGCCGAGGCAGGCCTTCATGGACCTTCGGAGCTGAAGCATTCTTCTCATAAAACCATCCGGCGTTCCGATACCGGACGGATTCGTGTGAGTCATGGGGAGGGTACATGCGACTAGGGCGGAGCATAAACGTCATGCTTCCGCGAGTTCACCATAGCTTTCTCCTTGGTTTCTTTCTTCACCCGGAAAAAGAACTGCCACAACTTAACGTCCGGCCGGATCCCAAGATGTCCTTCGCGAGAGAGTCACGAAGTTGGACAGAAGAAGGTATGAGTTCGGGCAAATGTTGTGGGGCTGGAGCCCGTAGGTGCTGAGGATGGAGAGAAAAAATTCCGAACAAGGAAGTGAAAGTCCGCGTTCCACCCAAGCCTTGGTCATAACGACTTCACCGGTTTCCGGCTTGGGGACGACGGAATCACGTGTGAAGCTCCAGTGTGAGGAGATCATTCCTTCGTTACGGAGCTCTCTAAGCTCCACGTACGTGGTTTCGCGGGGCCACCATTGACCCCGTTCTCCTTCGCGGATCCGGGCCTTGGACGCCTTCTTGCTTTCCGCCTCCTGCACCTTTCGCTGCCATCCGAGCTTGTCCCTCGAGTTCCTCTTGGAGCTCTTGAAGGGTAGGAATCCGGCTTGGAGCGGCGGCTGGAAGATGCGGAAAAAGGTTGAGCTAGTCTTAAGTCGGAAATATATGGTGGCGGGAATGATATGGGATCCGGGCATATGGGTTCTATTTGGTTGAGATCCGGGCTACTCGAAGAGCTACCGGTGCAAAGTGACGATTCGAGTGGCATGCTTCCGGCTGCACCCATACAAAGTGTTTGAGTACCCGGATCACTGAACCTATCTTCTACACTACGTTGTCTTCTACAAGGCCGGCGTACTTACCGCTAATGGCGCGGTGGCTCGACGGAGCTCCGGCGGAGTTGAGGTCGCTGAACTTGGAGGAAGTCGACTCGCGTAACCACGAATCGGCGGCGGAGCGAGTTTCTCGTTCAAACGTGATGATCTTGGTGCGAGGGAGCCTCGGTTCGGCGGCGCGCGAGGTTCACCGTGACGAAGTTCGCCGGAGTCTAGATCGGCGGGCGGCGCGGCGCGAGGAGGAAGACGATGTGGTGAGAGGGGGTGAAAGAATGAATTTTTACCGGGCCGCGGGGTATTTATAGGCCGCGCTCGGAGATTCGGGATCCGGATCCGACGGTGGAAACTGAACGGTCACACCGTTGGATGGTTGACACGTGTTTAGGTCAAATGCGGTAAAACGACGTGGAGGTGATTTGATTGCGCGCTCCCGAAAATTCCGAGTGAAGATTTGCATCTGCGAAGATTTAGCGCGGGAAATGAGGAAGTTGTGCGCGGGAAATAAGGAACTTCCGTTGTTGAGTGTGATCCGAAGATGAAGGATTTCCGAAGCCGTTTGAGTCTTTTAAGATTCCGGGTAATTTTGTGAAGATAAGTTGTCTCTCATTCGAACGGGCGGTAACCCGGAAATGTTCTTTGGAACGTCGATGGATGAAGTCCAGCGGGATGGGAGCATTTTCCGGCTATAAGTTGGGAAAAAGAAGAAAATGCAAAGTTGGAGCTCTTCAAGTTTCTCCGCGTTACCAACGTTTGCCGGAGATCGTGTTGGACCAGCAAGGCGGAAGCTGCGGGCGAAACTCGGAGAACTGCGGGGGCTGCTTGTTGTGGGTATACTTCATAGGTGTACCATCGACGGTGCCTAGATCCGGCAAGCCCGGGTGGCCCACGAGACGGTGATGAGGCATGTGGCCCATCGGGCGGCCCGATTCTTGTTGATCATGAAGGGAGAAGTCCAGCCCAGGATCGGCGGGCCGGATCCGTCACCGACATAGAAGTAACCCGGATCCATGGAGGCCCATGAGGAACCCGGATCCGGTACGACGTATATGGAAGGCGGATCCGTGACGTGCACGGCAAGATATTGTACCGTAGTTAGGCTGTACGTAATCCGGCTAGGACTCTCCATGTAAACCCTAGATCCGTGCGCCTTTATAAGCCGGATCCCGGGAGCCCTAGAGGCACAACCACAACTCATTGTAACAACGCGAAAGCGCCCGGATAATTCCGGACAAGCAGCGAGTAGGCCCTGTCATCGTGCGGGTGTTCCGAAGGCTGGGTAACTCGCGTACCACCGTCCCGTGTGCACTCCGCCCTATGGCCCCTACTTCTTCTCCCCCTCGTGAGGATCCCTCCTCCGAGGTACCGTCGATTAGGCAACGACACACATGTATCAATGTTTCGGTTAATACAATTATAGCATGGTATATAAACATTTATCATAAACACAAAGATATATAATAACCACTTTATTATTGCCTCTTGGGCATATCTCCAACAGTCCCCCACTTGCACTAGAGTCAATAATCTAGATTACATTGTAAGGTACCTAACACCCATGGCATTTTGGTGTTGGTCATGCTTTGCCCTAGGGAGAGCTTTAGTCAACGGATCTGCTACATTCAGATCTGTGTGTACTTTGCAAATCTTTACTTCTCCATCTTCGATGTACTCGCGAATCGAATGAAAACGCAGCTTGATATGCTTCAGCTTCTTGTGTGACCTTGGTTCTTGTGCATTGGCGATGGCACCCATGTTGTCACAATAGATGACTAGTGGGTCCAATGCACTAGGAACCACACAAAGCTCAATAATGAACCTCTTCATCCATACCGCTTCCGATGAAGCCTCTGAAGCCGCTATGTATTCCGATTCTGTTGAAGACTTCGCCACCGTGCACTGCTTCGAGCTGCACCAACTTACTGCAGCACCATTCAATATAAACACGTAACCAGACTGAGACTTAGAGTCATCAGGATTAGTGTTCCAACTTGCATCGGTGTAACTGGTTACAACGAGCTCTTGGTCACCGCCATAACAAAGAAACATATCCTTAGTTCTTTTCAAGTACTTCAGGATATTCTTGACCGCTGTCCAGTGTTCCATTCCTGGATCACTTTGATATCTGCTAGTCAAACTAACTGCATGTGCTATATCCGGTCTAGTACAAAACATGGCATACATGATAGAGCCTACTGCCGAGGCATAGGGGATCTGATTCATCCTCTCTCTTTCTTGTGTCGTAGCCGGACCTTGAGTTTTACTCAAGACCTTACCTGGCAACATAGGTAAGAATCCTTTCTTACTTTCATCCATTCTAAACTTCTTTAGAATCTTGTCCAGGTATGTACTCTGTGATAGCCCTAATAGGCGTCTTGATCTATCTCTATAAATCTTGATGCCTAAAATGTATGCTGCTTCACCAAGGTCTTTCATTGAAAAACACTTATTCAAATAACCTTTTACACTGCTTAATAGTTCTATATCATTCCCAATCAATAATATGTCATCTACATATAATATCAGGAATGCTACAGAGCTCCCACTCACTTTCTTGTAAATACAGGCCTCTCCATGGCACTGTATAAACCCAGTCTTTGATCACCTTATCAAAGCGTCGGTTCCAACTCCTGGATGCTTGCTTCAGTCCATAAATTGAACGCTGAAGTTTGCATACCTTGTCAGCATTTTTAAGATCGACAAAACTTTTGGGTTGTACCATATACAACTCTTCCTCAATGTCACCATTAAGGAACGCCGTTTTGACATCCATCTGCCAAATCTCATAATCGAAAAATGCAGCTATTGCTAACAAAATCCTCGCAGACTTTAGCTTCGCTACAGGTGAGAAAGTCTCATCGTAGTCAACACCTTAAATTTGTCGGAAACCTTTTGCGACAAGTCGAGCTTTATAGATAGTAACATTACCATCAGCATCTGTTTTTCTCTTGAATATCCATTTATTCTCGACAGCCTTGCGGCTATCAGGTAAGTCTACCAAAGTCCACACTTTGTTATCATACATGGATCCCATTTCGGATTTCATGGCTTCTTGCCATTTGTTGGAATCTGGGCTCATCATCTCTTCTTCATACGTCGCAGGGTCCTCATCATTGTTGTCCACAATCATGACATTTAGACAAGGATCATACCAGTCAGGAGTGGCACGTTCCCTTGTCGATCTGCGAGGTTCAGTAGATATCTCGCTCGAAGTTTCATGATCATTATCATTAGCTTCCTCTGTTACCGGTGCAGGCGGTACAGGAACATCTTCTGATACTGCGCTACTCTGATCAACGAGGGAAGGTTTAGTAACCTCATCGAGTTCTACTTTTCTTCCAGTCACTTCTTTAGTGAGAAATTCTTTCTCAAGAAAGGTTCCGTTTTAGCAACAAAGATTTTGCCTTCGGATCTGTGATAGAAAGTATACCCTATAGTTTCCTTAGGATATCCTATGAAGACGCATTTCTCCGCTTTGGGTTCTAGCTTGTCCGGTTGTAACTTTTTTACATAGACTTCGCAACCCCAAACTTTTAGGAACGACAACTTAGGTTTCTTATTAAACCATAATTCATACGGTGTCGTTTCAACGGATTTAGATGGTGCCCTATTTAAAGTGAATGCAGCTGTCTCTAATGCATAACCCCAAAATGATAACGGCAAATCAGTAAGAGACATCATAGAATGAACCATATCTAAGAGAGTTCGATTACGACGTTCGGACACACCATTACGCTGTGGTGTTCCCGGCGGTGTCAATTGTGAAAGTATTCCGCATTTCTTTAAATGCATGCCAAACTCATAACTCAGATATTCGCCTCCGCGATCGGAACCAGAAACTTGATCTTCTTGTTACGTTGATTTTCTACTTCACTTTGGAATTCCTTAAACTTCTGAAAAGTTTCGGATTTATGTTTCATGAAATAGATATACCCATATCTACTCAGATCATCTGTGAAGGTTAGAACATAACGATAACAACCGCGCGAGGCTACACTCATTGGTCCGCACACATCGGTATGAATGATTTCCAATAAGTCTGTAGCTCGCTCCATAATACCAGAGAATGGAGTCTTAGTCATTTTTCCCAGTAGACATGCTTCGCATCTATCAAGTGACTCAAAGTCAAGTGACTCAAGTAGTCCATCGGAATGGAGTTTCTTCATGCGTTTCACTCCAATATTACCAAGACGACAGTGCCACATATAAGTAGAATTTTCATTCAATTTAATTCGCTTAGCATCAATGTTATGAACATGTGTATCACTACTATCGAGATTTAATAGAAATAAACCATTCTTCTCAGGCGCTTGACCATAAAAGATATTATTCATAAAAATAGAACAACCATTATTCTCAGACTTGAATGAATAACCGTCTTGCAGTAAACAAGATCCAGATATAATGTTCATGCTCAACGCATGCACTAAATAACAATTATTGAGGTTTAAAACTAATCCCGAAGGTAGATGTAGAGGGAGCGTGGCGACAACGATCACATCGACCTTGGATCCATTTCCAACGCGCATCGTCACTTCATCCCTCGATAGGCTTCGTCTATTCCGTAGTTCCTGTTTCGAGTTACAAATGTGAGCAACCGAACCAGTATCAAATACCCAGGCACTCGAACGAGAACCAGTAAGATAAACATCTATAACATGTATATCAGATATACCTTTCTTCTTATTGACAAGGCCGCTCTTCAGATCAGCCAAGTATTTGGGGCAACTACGCTTCCAGTGTCCCTTCCCATTGCAGTAATAGCACTCAGTATCAGGTTTAGGGCCACCCTTAGGCTTCTCAGGAGGCGCGACAGCTTTCTTGCCACCCTTCTTGAAGTTGCCCTTCTTGGGCTTTCCTTTTTTCTTGAAACTGGTGGTCTTGTTGACCATCAACACTTGGTGCTCTTTCTGTATCTCAATCTCAGCAGATTTTAGTATGGAGAAGAGTTCAGGTAACTCTTTGTTCATGTTCTGCATATTGTAGTTCATCACAAAGTTCTTGTAACTAGGTGGCAGTGATTGAAGGACACGATTAATCCCCAGTTTGTTAGGAATCACTATTCCCAAGTCACAGAGTTTCTTCGCATGCCCGGTCATAGCGAGCATGTGCTCACTAACGGAGCTGCCCTCTTCCATCATGCAACTGAAGAAGTGTTTCGATGCTTCATAGCATTCCACGGCCGCATGAGTTTCAAAGATAGCTTTCAGCTCATTGACCAACTCATACGGATCGTGGTGCTCAAAACATTTTTGAAGATCGGCTTCCAGACTGCATAGGATGGCACACTGAACTTGAGAGTACCGAGTTTTCCGAGTCTCGTAAACATTCTTTACTTCATCGGATTCAGTTTCTGCAGGTGGCGCACCTAGCGGTGCATCGAGCACATATTGCAGGATTCCACCAGCGAGGAAGATCCTCACATGACGGAACCAGTCGGTGAAGTTGCTACCGTTGCTCTTAAGCTTTTCTTTCTCTAGGAACTGGTTAAAATTGATTGATGGGGATGCCATGATCTACAACATATATTTGCAATAGTTTAGACTAAGTTTATGATAAATTGAGTTCAAATTTTAATTCAACAAAATTAAAAACTAAGTGAACTCCCACTCAAAACAATATCCCTCGTATTGTCTTAGTGATCACACGAACCAAATCCACTACACCAAGTCCGATCATCACGAGACAAGATGTAACTTCAATGGCGAACACTCAAAGTGTTCATCATATCAATTATATGACTCATGCTCTACCTTTCGGTATCCCGTGTTCCGAGACCATGTCTGTACATGCTAGGCTCGTCAAGGCAACCTTAGTATCCGCGTGTGCAAATCTGGCTTGCACCCGTTGTATGCACATGTTGAATCTATCACACCCGATCATCATGTGATGCTTCGAAACGACAAGTCTTAGCAACGGTGCTACTAAGGATGAACACTTTATTATCTTGATATTTAATGAGAGGGATCATCTTATAATGCTACCGTCGCGATCTAAGCAAAATAAGATGCTGATACGTCTCCAACGTATCGATAATTTCTTGTGTTCCATGCCACATTATTGATGTTATCTACATGTTATATGCACACTTTATGTCATATTCGTGCATTTTCTGGAACTAACCTATTAACAAGATGCCGAAGTGCCGGTTCCTGTTTTCTCGCTGTTTTTGGTTTCAGAAATCCTAGTAACGAAATATTCTCGGAATCGGACGAAATCAAAGCCAAAGATCTTAGAATCCCCGGAAGCATCCAGAACACACCGGAGAAGTCGGAGGGGGGCCACGGGCCCACCAAACCACTGGCTGGCGCGGCCGAGAGGGGCCGCGCCGCCCTATAGTCTGGCCCCCCTGTCAGCCCTCCTGCGCCGCCTCTTCGCCTATATAAAGCCCCTGGATCGAAAACCCTGATACGAAGAACCACGATACGAGAAACCTTCCAGAGCCGCCGCCATCGCGAAGCCAAGATCTGGGGGACAGGAGTCTCCGTTACGGCACCCTGCCGGAGCGGGGAAGTGCCCCGGAAGGCTTCTCCATCGACACCGCTGCCATCTCCACCGCCATCTTCATCACCGCTGCTGCTCCCATGAGGAGGGAGTAGTTCTCCATCGAGGCTCGGGGCTGTACCGGTAGCTATGTGGTTCATCTCTCTCCTATGTGCTTCAATACAATAATCT
Organism: Lolium rigidum; assembly: GCF_022539505.1. Lineage (NCBI taxonomy): Eukaryota > Viridiplantae > Streptophyta > Magnoliopsida > Poales > Poaceae > Lolium > Lolium rigidum. The sequence goes on from NC_061514.1 coordinate 226,161,307, forward strand.
CATGAGCTGCCTTACATGATTGAGATTCATATGATGATGCTTGTAATCTAGATGTCATTATGCTAGTCAAGTGAGTTTTACTTATGTTGATCTCCAGGAGACTCCTTGTCCCACGTGTGTAAAGGTGACGAGTGTGTGCACCGTGTGGGTCTCTTAGGCTATATTTCACAGAATACTTATTCATCTGTTGAATGGCATAGTGAGGTGCTTATTTATATCTCTTTATGATTGCAATGTGTTTGTATCACAATTTATCTATGTGCTACTCTAGTGATGTGTTATTAAAGTAGTTTATTCCTCCTGCACGTGTGCAAAGGTGACAGTGTGTGCACCGTGTTAGTACTTGGTTTATGCTATGATCACGATCTCTTGTAGATTGAGAAGTTAACTATTTCTATGATAATATTGATGTGATCTATTCCTCCTACATATGCATGAAGGTGACAGTGTGCATGCTATGCTAGTACTTGGTTTAGTCTTTTGATCTATCTTACACTAAAGGTTACTAAAACATGAGCATTATTGTGGAGCTTGTTAACTCCGGCATTGAGGGTTCGTGTAATCCTACGCAATGTGTTCATCATCCAACAAGAGTGTAGAGTATGCATTTATACGTTGCGTTATGTGATCAATGTTGAGAGTGTCCACTAGTGAAAGTCTAATCCCTAGGCCTTGTTCCTAAATATCTGCTATCGCTGCTTGTTTACTTGTTTCATTGCGTTACTACTACTGCGTTACTACTGCTGCGTTACTACTGCTGCGTTACTACTCGCTTGTTTCTTGTCCTGGGCAAAGCACTTCGGTGCCGTTGCTACTACTTATTCATACCACCCGTATTTCACTATCTCTTCGCCGAACTAGTGCACCTATTAGGTGTGTTGGGGACACAAGAGACTTCTTGCTTTGTGGTTGCGGGGTTGCATGAGAGGGATATCTTTGACCTCTTCCTCCCCGAGATCGATAAACCTTGGGTAATCCACTTAAGGGAAACTTGCTGCTTGTTCTACAAACCTCTCGCTCTTGGAGGCCCAACACTGTCTACAAGAATAGAAGCTCCCGTAGACATCAAGCACTTTTACGGCGCCGTTGCCGAGGAGGAAAGGTAAAAGGCTCTCATACTACGGTCCCGGGTAAAGTATTTTTCACGGCGCCGTCGTGTGTGTGCTCGAAGCTATTTCCTTTAGATCCTGCAATTGCATCTTTTTGTTTCTTGTTTACACTAGTTTGGCATAATGGACAACAATGAGCTTCTTATTCTATTTCCTGATTTAAAACATGGATTGTTTGATACGAAAATTAAAAAACCTATGAAATCTTCTTTGCATGCTGGTAGTAATATCAGTATGAACGCTTTGAACACCATTGTTGACAATAATATAGAAAGTTCTAAGCTTGGGGAAGCTGGTTTTTATGATCTTTTTAGTCCCCCAAGCATTGAGGAGAAAATTTTCTTTGATGATACTTTGCCTCCTATTTGTGATGATAATAATAGTGGTCTTTTGGTACAACCTACTATGGAGAGTGAATTTTGTTGTGATTATACTATGCCTCCTACACTTGATGAGAATAATAATGATAGCTACTTTGTTGAATTTGCTCCCACTACAACTAATAAAATTGATTATGCCTATGTGGAGAGTAATAATTTTATGCATGAGACTCATGATAAGAATGCTTTATGTGATAGTTATATTGTTGAGTTTGCTCATGATGCTACTGAAAATTATTATGAGAGAGGAAAATATGGTTGTAGAAATTTTCATGTTACTAAAATGCCTCTCTATGTGCTGAAATTTTTGAAGCTACACTTGTTTTATCTTCCTATGCTTGTCACTTTGCTCTTCATGAACTTGTTTATTTACAAGATTCCTATGCATAGGAAGCATGTTAGACTTAAATATGTTTTGGATTTGCTTCTTGATGCTCTCTTTTGCTTCAACTACTATTTCTTGCGAGTGCATCATTAAAACTGCTGAGCCCATCTTAATGGCTAAAAAGAAAGAACTTCTTGCGAGATAACCCATGTGTTATTTTGCTACAGTACTTTATTTTATATTTGTGTCTTGGAAGTTGTTTACTACTGTAGCAACCTCTCCTTATCTTAGTTTTGTGTTTTGTTGTGCCAAGTAAAGTCTTTGATAGTAAAGTAAGTACTAGATTTGGATTACTGCGCAGAAACAGATTTCTTTGCTGTCACGAATCTGGGTCTAATTCTCTGTAGGTAACTCAGAAAATTATGCCAATTTACGTGAGTGATCCTCAGATATGTACGCAACTTTCATTCAATTTGAGCATTTTCATTTGAGCAAGTCTGGTGGCCTAATAAAATCCATCTTTACGGACTGTTCTGTTTTGACAGATTCTGCCTTTTATTTCGCATTGCCTCTTTTGCTATGTTGGATGAATTTCTTTGATCCATTAATGTCCAGTAGCTTTATGCAATGTCCAGAAGTGTTAAGAATGATTGTGTCACCTCTGAACATGTTAATTTTTATTGTCCACTAACCCTCTAATGAGTTGTTTCGAGTTTGGTGTGGAGGAAGTTTTCAAGGGTCAAGAGAGGAGGATGATATACTACGATCAAGAAGAGTGAAAAGTCTAAGCTTGGGGATGCACCCGGTGGTTCACCCCTGCATATATCAAGAAGACTCAAGCGTCTAAGCTTGGGGATGCCCAAGGCATCCCCTTCTTCATCGACAAATTATCAGGTTCCTTCTCTTGAAACTATATTTTTATTCGGTCACATCTTATGTACTTTACTTGGAGCGTACGTGTGCTTTTGTTTTTGTTTGTGTTTGAATAAATTGGATTACATCATGCTTGTGTGGGAGAGAGACACGCTCCGCTGGTTCATATGAACACATGTGTTCTTAGCTCATAATATTCATGGCGAAGTTTCCTCTTCGTTAAATTGTTATATGGTTGGAATTGGAAAATGATACATGTAGTAATTGCTATAAATGTCTTGGGTAATGTGATACTTGGCAATTGTTGTGCTCATGTTTAAGCTCTTGCATCATATACTTTGCACCTATTAGTGAAGAATACATAGAGCATGCTTAAATTTGGTTTGCATAATTGGTCTCTCTAAAGTCTAGATAATTTCTAGTATTGAGTTTGAACAACAAGGAAGACGGTGTAGAGTCTTATAATGTTTTCAATATGTCTTTTATGTGAGTTTTGCTGCACCGGTTCATCCTTGTGTTTGTTTCAAATAACCTTGCTAGCCTAAACCTTGTATCGAGAGGGAATACTTCTCATGCATCCAAATACTTGAGCCAACCACTATGCTATTTGTGTCCACCATACCTACCTATTACATGGTATTTCCCGCCATTCCAAAGTAAATTGCTTGAGTGCTACCTTTAAACAATTCAAAATTTATCACCTCTGATTTGTGTCAATGTTTTATAGCTCATGAGGAAGTATGTGGTGTTTATCTTTCAATCTTGTTGGGCAACTTTCACCAATGGACTAGTGGCTACATCCGCTTATCCAATAATTTTGAAAAAAGAGCTGGCAATGGGATTCCCAGTCCCAAATTAATTAACAAAAATAGACACTCCTCCATGGTATGTGATTGTTGGACGGCACCCGAAGGATTCGGTTAGGCATGGCTTGTGTAAGCAAAGGTTGGGAGGAGTGTCATCATAATAAAACTAAAATAAAAAGGCACTCCTTCATGGTATGAGATTGTTGGCAGGCACCCGAGGGTTCGGTTAGCCATGGTTTGTGAAAGAAAGGTTGGAAGGAGTGCCATCCAAAAATAAAATAAAATGGGAGCCGCTCTTTGAAGGTTTGTCGGGCAAGGGGGTTAGAGTACCCGCTACCATTCGTTGACAACAACATACACCTCTCAAAACTTTATTTTTATGCTCTCTTTATGTTTTCAAAATCAAAGCTCTAGCACAAATATAGCAATCGATGCTTTTCCTCTATGGAGGACCATTCTTTTACTTTCATTGTTGAGTCGGTTCACCTATCTCTCTCCACCTCAAGAAGCAAACATTTGTGTGAGCTGTGCATTGGTTCTTACATACTTGCATATTGCACTTGTTATATTGCTTTGCATTGACAATTATCCATGAGATATACATGTTATAAGTTGAAAGCAACCGCTGAAACTTCATCTTCCTTTGTGTTGCTTCAATGCCTTTACTTTGAATTATTGCTTTATGAGTTAACTCTTATGCAAGACTTATTGATGCTTGTCTTGAAGTGCTATTCATGAAAAGTCTTTGCTATATGATTCAGTTGTTTACCCATGTCATATACATTGTTTTGATCGCTGCATTCACTACATATGCTTTACAAATAGTATGATCAAGTTTATGATGGCATGTCACTCCAGAAATTATCTTTGTTATCGTTTTACCCGCTCGGGACGAGCGAGAACTAAGCTTGGGGATGCTGATACGTCTCCAACGTATCGATAATTTCTTGTGTTCCATGCCACATTATTGATGTTATCTACATGTTATATGCACACTTTATGTCATATTCGTGCATTTTACGGAACTAACCTATTAACAAGATGCCGAAGTGCCGGTTCTGTTTTCTCGCTGTTTTTGGTTTCAGAAATCCTAGTAACGAAAATTCTCGGAATCGGACGAAATCAAAGCCAAAGATCTTAGAATCCCCGGAAGCATCCAGAACACACCGAGAGAAGTCGGAGGGGGGCCACGGGCCACCAAACTACAGGCTGGCGCGGCCGAGAGGGGGCCGCGCCGCCTATAGTCCGGCCCCCTGTCAGCCCTCCTGCGCCGCCTCTTCGCCTATATAAAGCCCCTGGATCGAAAACCCTGATACGAAGAACCACGATACGAGAAACCTTCCAGAGCCGCCGCCATCGCGAAGCCAAGATCTGGGGGACAGGAGTCTCTGTTCCGGCACCCTGCCGGAGCGGGGAAGTGCCCCCGGAAGGCTTCTCCATCGACACCGCTGCCATCTCCACCGCCATCTTCATCACCGCTGCTGCTCCCATGAGGAGGGAGTAGTTCTCCATCGAGGCTCGGGGCTGTACCGGTAGCTATGTGGTTCATCTCTCTCCTATGTGCTTCAATACAATAATCTCATGAGCTGCCTTACATGATTGAGATTCATATGATGATGCTTGTAATCTAGATGTCATTATGCTAGTCAAGTGAGTTTTACTTATGTTGATCTCCGGAGACTCCTTGTCCCACGTGTGTAAAGGTGACGAGTGTGTGCACCGTGTGGGTCTCTTAGGCTATATTTCACAGAATACTTATTCACTGTTGAATGGCATAGTGAGGTGCTTATTTATATCTCTTTATGATTGCAATGTGTTTGTATCACAATTTATCTATGTGCTACTCTAGTGATGTGTTATTAAAGTAGTTTATTCCTCCTGCACGTGTGCAAAGGTGACAGTGTGTGCACCGTGTTAGTACTTGGTTTATGCTATGATCATGATCTCTTGTAGATTGAGAAGTTAACTATTGCTATGATAATATTGATGTGATCTATTCCTCCTACATATGCATGAAGGTGACGAGTGTGCATGCTATGCTAGTACTTGGTTTAGTCTTTTGATCTATCTTACACTAAAGGTTACTAAAACATGAGCATTATTGTGGAGCTTGTTAACTCCGGCATTGAGGGTTCGTGTAATCCTACGCAATGTGTTCATCATCCAACAAGAGTGTAGAGTATGCATTTATACTGTTCTGTTATGTGATCAATGTTGAGAGTGTCCACTAGTGAAAGTCTAATCCCTAGGCCTTGTTCCTAAATATCTGCTATCGCTGCTTGTTTCTTGTTTTATCTGCGTTACTACTCTTGCGTTACTACTGCTGCGTTACTACTTGCTGCGTTACTACTGCTTGTTTACTTGTCTCGGGCAAAGCACTTCGGTGCCGTTGCTACTACTTATTCATACCACCTGTATTTCACTATCTCTTCGCCGAACTAGTGCACCTATTAGGTGTGTTGGGGACACAAGAGACTTCTTGCTTTGTGGTTGCAGGGTTGCATGAGAGGGATATCTTTGACCTCTTCCTCCCTGAGATCGATAAACCTTGGGTAATCCACTTAAGGGAAACTTGCTTCTGTTCTACAAACCTCTGCTCTTGGAGGCCCAACACTGTCTACAAGAATAGAAGCTCCCGTAGACATCGGATGCATAAAAGGATTAACATCACATGCAATTCATATGTGATATGATATGGCCCTTTTGTCTTTGCGCCTTTGATCTTCATCTCCAAAGCACGGACATGATCTCCATCATCAACGGGCATGATCTCCATCATCGTCGGCGTAGCGTCAAGGTCAATGGCACCGTCTTCATGATTGTTCTCCCATGTAGCAACTATTACAACTTCTTTGAAATACTACTCAACATGAAATTTAAAGACAACCATAAGGCTCCTGCCGGTTGCCACAATACAATAATGATCATCTCATACATATTCATCATCACATTATGGCCATATCACATCACCAAACCCTGCAAAAACAAGTTAGACGTCTCTAATTTGGTTTGCATATTTTACGTGGTTTAGGGTTTTCGAGTAAGATCCAATCTACCTACGAACATGAACCACAACGGTGATACTAGTGTTGTCAATAGAAAGAGTAAATTGGATCTTCACTATAGTAGGAGAGACAGACACCCGCAAAGCCACTTATGCAATACAAGTTGCATGTCGAGCGTGGAACAAATCTCATGAACGCGGTCATGTAAAGTTAGCCCGAGCCGCTTCATCCCACTATGCCACAAAGATGCAAAGTACTCGAATTAAAGACAACAAAGCATCAACGCCCACAAAACAATTGTGTTCTACTCGTGCAACCAATCTATGCATAGACACGACTCTGATACCACTGATGTGATTCGTAGCATAGAAAACAAAAAATTTCCTACGGCAAGAACGAAAACCAAGCCAAGATACAATCTAGAAGATGGTAGCAATGAGGGGATCACGAGACTAACCCTTGAATATTTCCAAAGCCTACAAGATTAGATCTCGTTGTTGCAAAAGATGATCACTTGCCGCTTTCAAAAGTGCGTAGAAGATCTTGACGGTGCCACAATCGGGCAGCACCTCCGTACTCGGTCACACGTTCGGTGTTGATGAAGACGTCCTTCTCCCCGTTCCAGCGGGCAGCGGAAGTAGTAGATCCTCCTCGGAATCCCGGCAGCACGACGCCGTGGTGACGGTGGTGGTGGAGATCTCCGGCAGGGCTTCGCCAAAGCGTATGCGGGAGAGGTGGTGGAGGAGGGCGGCTAGGGTTTGGGGAGAGGGGGGCGCCGGCCACTGTAGGGGGCGGCCAAGGCTTTGGTGTGGCCGGCCCCCTCCCCTTGCTCCTCATTATATAGGTGGAACCCCCAAGTGTTGGACTACAAGTCTTCGAATAATAAGACCCCAATCCAAAAACTTCCATATGGTGGGAAACCTACCCAAGGAAGGATTCCCACTCAAGGTGGGATTCCCACATTCCCTTGGAAGGGGGTGGCCGGCCACCATGGGGGAGTCCACCTGGGACTCCTCCCCGTTAGGGTTGGCCAGCCATGCTAGATGGAGTCCCTCCGGGACTCCGCCTTCCATAGTGATTTCTTCCAGACTTTTCTAGAACCTTCTAGAACCTTCCATAAATGCACCGGATCATTTTCAAGCTTATAAAATGACTTCCTATATATGAATCTTATTCTCCAGACCATTCCGGAACTCCTCGTGATGTCCTGGATCCCATCCGAGACTCCGAACAAAACTTCGAACTCCATTCCATATTCCATATCTACTTAAACGACATCAAACCTTAAGTGTGTCACCCTACGGTTCGCGAACTATGCAGACATGGTTGAGAATTCTCTCCAACCAATAACCAATAGCGGGATCTGAAGATCCATAATGGATCCCACATATTCAACGATGACTTAGTGATCGAATGAACCATTTACATACGATACCGATTCCCTTTGTCACGCGATATTTTACTTGTCCGAGGTTTGATCATCGGTATCTCTATACCTTGTTCAACCTCGTCTCATGACAAGTACTCTTACTCGTAGCGTGGTATGTGGTCTCTTATGAACCTTTCATATGCTTGCAAACTAATCAGACGACATTCCACCGAGAGGGCCCAAAGTATATCTATCCGTCATCGGGATAGACAAATCCCTACAATCCCACCTTGTTGTATCCATCATGTCCATTTATTCCTTGAGATCGTGCCCACCATGGTGATGGAATTTCCTTTCTCCTCATCCGAATCAAGCAATGGACGTGCAATCCCCACCTCACTTTATAACCACCCATTTACGCAGTGGCGTTTGATGTAATCAAAGTACCCTTCCGGTATAAGTGATTTACATGATCTCATGATCGAAGGACTAGGTAACTATGTATCGAAAGCTTATAGCAAATAACTTAATGACGTGATCTTATGCTACGCTTAATTGGGTGTGTCCATTACATCATTCTCATAATAACATAACCTTGTTATTAATAACATCCAATGTTCATGATCATGAAACTATGATCATCTATTAATCAACAAGCTAGTTATACAAGAGGCTTACTAGGGACTCCTTGTTGTTTACATAACACACATGTATCAATGTTTCGGTTAATACAATTATAGCATGGTATATAAACATCTATTATATTATTGAAACAACAAACAACTAACGGTGAAGATTTATCACCCCAATACTAAGATTTATAAACGGTGGAGATTTAGCAAGCACATGTAACAGCGTAGGGTATAGATCTTCGCGTCTAGGTTGATTTCCGGATAGACAAATAGATGTCACGCTTGAACACGCAAGTGCAATCTCAAAACAAACTTATCCCCGTCGAGAGGACGGCTGGCACGGAAACGATCTACATGTTGATGAGATTCGGTTGCATCTGCCAATCCAAAGAACGACATGGAAATTAAGGCGGCAGACAGGAACATCGACAATATGCAAGCCAACTTGCATCGGCAAATCAACCTACGGTAAGCAGGGACGTCAACGTCGATCACTTGCATCGGCAAATCGACACGCGAGAAGGCGGCAGGATACCCACGGATCAAAGGTACGCGATGCACTTTTGGTATTAGCTGCTATCTCCAGGTAATTAGCTGCACATGATTGGATGGCCAAAGTATCGAATCTAGGGCGCGGTGTACTACGAGCTTGATCTATCGAGAAGTAGTAATATCGGACTGCCACGGCCACACGAAGATGAAGTGGCAGCCAGAACCGCTACAGTAGGAGTTTAATTCCGATTTGTGGGGGCTGAACAGAAGGAACTAAAACAGAAAACATTCACGGTTAGCTCTACCAAGGACACTTGCGCAATTTGCTCTGCCAATTTTGGCTTCTATTTACGTCTTTTGCATTGACATTTTTCTATTCAACCATTTATTTGGTCAAGCCATGTATGGAGTATATATATCCGGCTGGACCATCAGAGATTTTGAAGGACTATCCGTCAAGAGATCCTTACCAGGGAAAAGGGAAATCGTGACTGGAATTCATGTCCTCCAAAGAATAAGCAAGGTTAGTCGGTGTGCACCAAACCACCAGTAACCAAATTTTTTTTGTCTCGAAATAATCACTTATCAAAATTTAGCTATTCATGATACTTTATAATATGATTGCATCCTCACAAAATAGTTGTATAGAGATTTGAAGACTTAACATAATCTACCACAAATATTTCATCAATTCTGCATATGACCAAGACTTTATGGATTAATCTTTTTATAAAAACGACAATATATGTCCCCAGTATCACTAATGAAGCAAGCTAATAAAAAACTATTTTATAACAAATGGCGACCAAGATAAAACTCATAAACAAATAAAAGAATTATTTACAAAATACACTAAGCAACTGCTATAAAAATAAAGCGCTAGGGATGCAACTTATTTAATTCTTCATCAAATCATAACAGAGGTAAGAGTTGGTGCGAGTGCATATTTTACTGGTACGTAGTGATCATAAACGAATAGTTGTTTTGACTTACATATAGCTAACCATCATCATGTCAGGAATCATCTCAAGGCAATAATAATGTGTTTGGTGAAAAATAAAATAACACAAGGTTTAGAAACAAGCCATTAAAATAATTTAGATATTTTTTCCAAATATCCAGAAAACTGACTAAAATTTCAGAAGATATAAAGGTCTATTAATCTATATATACATATGTTAGCGACATCTCAGTGGTAAGTACTAGATATGTTGTATTAATGAGATATTGTATGTCCATGTTGTAAACAAATGGCTTATATTAGAATAATGCTTCCTCGAGTCTTTAATTTTTTTCTAATGAATACTATAGTTTAAAAAAATATTTTATTGCTGCGGTCTCCACATCCAGATAGTGCCCCTAGCCAGACCCTATTTATAAAAATACAAATATTTTGATTACTAAGAAATATGTCGATGTGTTTGCTACGAAACAAAGTCCATGGATGAAAATAATAGAATATGTATTTGTCATACATGCGAGGATGAATGGAACCTCTCATCATTTATACTGGTAATTCAGCGCCATCTGGAAAATATATCTTCCATTTTTTACTCGCAAACTAATAGACCTTTGGTGCATGTTTTTATGGTGAGCAGATGTAAAATTTGGAGGCACAAAGATATATAATGAAAAAAAGGTCTAGGCAGGCAAAATAATATTTATTCTCGGTTGCAAATTTAACAATGCATTAGGGTGTTTTTGAGATTGCAAGCAGGTGGGGAACACTTCAACCAGTAGACAACAACTTTTTTTTCTTGGTTGGATGTGCTACAATGAGCCTGTGAATGAGAAGAGGGTTGTTTGAATTCTGGGTGGATGTTAGACCTTTTGGGAACAAATTTATTATCATTGAAAATTAGCATCAATTTTCCATCAACGAGGGACAATTTATGCTCATCGCCAGTGAAAATTATTTGTTTTAGGAATTACGGCGTGGATCTAGCCGGTAAGAAAAAGGAACAATTGTCACCACAATAAGTTACTATGCCAATGTCTTCCCCTTTTACTCTCAGTCCATGTTAACCACGGTGAACTCTCCTCAAGTAAAATGGAATCACCATGTGTAATATTTTAAATAAATGTTTCTTATACTTATAAGAGATGCTATTATACAGATATTAAAAAAACAAAAAAAAACTAGCCGCGCAAATGCGCGGGTCATCCAGCTAGTTTATCATAAACACAAAGATATATAATAACCACTTTATTATTGCCTCTTGGGCATATCTCCAACAGGTAGAGCTTGAGAGCCAAATCCCCAAGATCTCCCAAAATAGCTTGAGAGGGACCAAATCCTTTGGTGGAGATGTTCCAGGAGTCCTGATCTATGATTTGGTGGAGTTTGGGAGGATTCTAATGGTGGGAAGACCCTAGGAAGAGGTGGGAAGGGTGGTGGCGGCGGCAATGGTGTGTGGGGTGGAGGGGGAAGGTGAGGAAGAAGAAACCCCAAGGGGTAACCTCCTCCCACTTAACCAGCCGCACGGCCGGTTGGATGCCCGGTCGACCGGGCCAGGCACCGGATGGCCCGGCGCAGAGGCCGGTCCGACCGGGCCAGTGACCGGCCAAGGTCTTTTTGCCCAGTTTTGTCTCATTTTGCCTCGTTTTGCCCATATTCTTTGTGTAAATGTGTATGAATGCTCAGATGATGACATGTACATATAGATAGCTAGACGATGATGAGATGAGCATAGACATGGGGTTGGAAACACAAAGTTCTCTAGGCATGCCCATTGGAGTGAAATCCAAACAATATATACATAGCAACAATGGGCATGATTCGAAGTATATCAAGAACCATAAAACATTTTGAAATAAGATCATTTAGCCTTATATAGTCAAATCAAGTTGTAATTGAGGCTCAATGAGGGGCGGGGGATTACCCCCCCTATGTGAAAGCGCAAATGTCATGAGACCTCGAAGAGACATGCTTGGGTCCATATAATGACATTGGGTCTATTTATGTTGCACACATATGTATGCATCATACCAAGTCATGGTAAGATGACTATCCCCATATGTGCTGTGCCTCTAAGCTAGATAGCAAGATAAATGCAAGAATATAGTGCAAGAAGTTATTCAATCTAAGTTTTTAGGGTCAAGAATACCAAGTTCTCCTCTCAAGTTAACAAACCGGGCTTCATCCAAAGGCTTAGTGAAAATATCCGCCAATTGGTAGGTTGTCCCCACATGAGTGAGATCAATATCCTTATTGGCAACATGGTCACGTAGGAAGTGATGGCTGTTTTGAGTTTGGTGTGGAGGAAGTTTTCAAGGGTCAAGAGAGGAGGATGATACAATATGATCAAGAAGAGTGAAAAGTCTAAGCTTGGGGATGCCCCCGTGGTTCATCCCTGCATATTTTAAGAAGACTCAAGCATCTAATCTTGGGGATGCCCAAGGCATCCCCTTCTTCATCGACAACTTATCAGGTCACCTCTAGTGAAATTATATTTTTATTCAGTCACATCTTATGTACTTTACTTGGAGCGTCTGTTTGCTTTTATTTTTGTTTTTGTTTGAATAAAATCGGATCCTAGCATTCTTTGTGTGGGAGAGAGACACGCTCCGCTGTTGCATATGAACACATGTGTTCTTAGCTTTATTCTTAATGTTCATTGCGAAGGTTGAACTACTTGGTTCATTGATATATGGTTGGAAACGGAAAATGCCGCATGTGGTAAATGGTATAATGTCTTGAATAATTTGATACTTGGCAATTGTTGTGCTCATATAGATCATGTTTAAGCTCTTGCATCATATACTTTGTACCTATTAATGAAGAACTACATAGAGCTTGTTAAAATTTGGTTTGCATGATTGGTCTCTCTAAGTCTAGATATTTTCTGGTTGAGGTGTTTGAACAACAAGGAGATGATGTAAAGTCTTATAATACTTACAATATGTTCATATGTGAGTCTTGCTGCACCATTTTATACTTGAGTTTGCTTCAAACAACCTTGCTAGCCTAGCCTTGTATTGAGAGGGATTCTTCTCGTGCATCCAAATCCTTGAGCCAAAAACTATGCCATTTGTGTCCACCATACCTACCTACCACATGGTATTTCTCTGCCATTCCAAAGTACATTACTTGAGTGCTACCTTTAAACTTCTATTCTTTGCCTTTACAATACATAGCTCATGGGAAAATAGCCTTAAAAACTATTGTGGTGAAGAATATGTACTTATATATCTTATTTCTTAATAAGTTGCTTGTTGAGCGGTAACCATGTTTCTGGGACGCCATCAACTTTTACCTTTGTTGAATATCATGTGAGTTGCTATGCATGTTCGTCTTGTCCGAAGTAAGGGCGATTTTCATGATCAAATGGTTTGAGTATGCATATTGTTAGAGAAGAACATTGGGCCGCTAACTAAAGCCATGAATCATGGTGGAAGTTTCAGTTTGGACACAAATCCTCAATCTCTTATGAGAATATTAACTGTTGTTGGATGCTTAAGCATTAAAAGAGGAGTCCATTATCTGTTGTCTATGTTGTCCTGGTATGGATGTCTAAGTTGAGAATAATCAAAATCGAGAAATCCAATGCGAACTTTCTCCTTAGACCTCTGTACAGGCGGCATAGAGGTACCCCTTTGTGACACTTGGTTGAAACATATGTTATGCAATGATAATCCGTGTTAATCCAAGCTAATTAGGACAAGGTGCAAGCACTATTGGTATACTATGCATGAGGCTTGCAACTTATAGGATATCTTATACATGACACATATGATTTATTACTACCGTTGACAAAATTGTTTCTATGTTTTCAAAATGAAAAGCTCTAGCACAAAAATAGTAATCCATGCTTCCCTCTGCGAAGGGCCATTCTTCTACTTTATTGTTGAGTCGGTTTACCTACTTCTTTCTATCTTAGAAGCAAACACTTGTGTAAACTGTGTGCATTGATTCTTACATGTTTACCTATTGCACTTGTTATATTACTTTGTGTTGACAATTATCCATGAGATATACATGTTGAAGTTGAAAGCAACCGCTGAAACTTATATCTTCCTTTGTGTTTTTTCAAAGCTTTCTACTAAGAACTTATTGCTTATGAGTTAACTGTTATGCAAGTCTTATTGATGCTTGTCTTGAAAGTATTATTCATGAAAAGTCTTTGCTATATGATTCAGTTGTTTACTCATTGTCTTCATCATTGCTTCGAATCGCTGCATTCATCTCATGTGCTTTACAATAGTATTGATCAAGATTATGATAGCATGTCACTTCAGAAATTATCCTTGTTATCGTTTACCTACTCGAGGGCGAGTAGGAACTAAGCTTGGGGATGCTTGATACGTCTCAAACGTATCTATAATTTCTTATGTTCCATGCTACTTTTATGATGATACTCACATGTTTTATACACATTATATGTCATTATTATGCATTTTCCGGCACTAACCTATTGACGAGATGCCGAAGAGCCAGTTGCTGTTTTCTGCTGTTTTTGGTTTCAGAAATCCTACAAAGGAAATATTCTCGGAATTGGACGAAATCAACACCCAGGGGCTTATTTTTCCACGAAGCTTCCATAAGACCGAGGGAGAAACGAAGTGGGGCCACGGGGCGCCGCCACACTAGGGCGGCGCGGCCTAAGGGGGGCCGCGCGGCCCTAGCGTGTGGGGCCCCCGTGACTCCTCCGACTCCGCCCGTCCGCCTACTTAAAGCCTTCGTCGCGAAACCCTCTGTACCGAGAGCCACGATATGGAAAACCTTCCAGAGACGCCGCCGCCGCCAATCCCATCTCGGGGGATTCAGGAGATCGCCTTCGGCACCTTGCCGGAGAGAGGAATCATCTCCCGGAGGGCTCTTCATCGCCATGATCGCCTCCGGATCGTTGTGTGAGTAGTTCACCCCTAGACTATGGGTCCATAGCAGTAGCTATATGGTTGTCTTCTCCTCATTGTGCTATCATGTTAGATCTTGTGAGCTGCCTATCATGATCAAGATCATCTATTTGTAATGCTACATGTTGTGTTTGTTGGGATCCGATGAATATTGAATACTATGTCAAGTTGATTATCAATCTATCATATATGTTGTTTATGTTCTTGCATGCTCTCCGTTGCTAGTAGAGGCTCTGGCCAAGTTGATACTTGTAACTCCAAGAGGGAGTATTTATGCTCGATAGTGGGTTCATGCCTCCATTGAATGCGGGACGAGTGACGGAAAGTTCTAAGGTTGTGGATGTGCTTGTTGCCACTAGGGATAAAACATCGATGCTTTGTCTAAGGATATTTGTGTTGATTACATTACGCACCATACTTAATGCAATTGTCTGTTGCTTGCAACTTAATACCGGAAGGGGTTCGGATGATAACCTGAAAGTGGACTATTTAGGCATAGATGCATGCTGGATAGCGGTCTATGTACTTTGTCGTAATGCCCTGATTAAATCTCATAGTACTCATCATGATATATGTATGTGCATGCCTTATTTATTTGTCAATTGCCCAACTGTAATTTGTTCACCCAACATGCTATTTATCTTATGGGAGAGACACCACTAGTGAACTGTGGACCCCGGTCCATTCTTTATATCTGAAATACAATCTACTGCAATTGTTCTTTACTGTTCTTCGCAAACAAACATCATCTTCCACACTATACATCTAATCCTTTGTTACAACAAGCCGGTGAGATTGACAACCTCACTGTTACGTTGGGGCAAAGTACTTTGATTGTGTTGTGCAGGTTCCACGTTGGCGCCGGAATCCCTGGTGTTGCGCCGCACTACACTTCGCCGCCATCAACCTTCAACGTGCTTCTTGGCTCCTACTGGTTCGATAAACCTTGGTTTCTTACTGAGGGAAAACTTGCTACTGTACGCATCACACCTTCCTCTTGGGGTTCCCAACGGACGTGTGTTAACTGCACGCATCAGGCGGCCCTTCATCCCTGGCCGCAGCGGCGGAGGCCATGACCAGGAGCCTGCACTCCATCCGGTGGGCGCTCGTAGACCAAGTGTGTTGTTGTATGTGAGATTTCCCCTTTTCCTTACCCGTCCTTCTCCTCCTGACAAATTAGCTGAATATGACAAACTTTCACCAAAAACCTAACTGCCATATCAATTATGTTGGTACACTAGTGGAAAAGAGGGCTTTGGTTTTTTGCTCCAAAGAGCTTTAGCACCGGATTTGGCACGAACCGGTGCTAAAGGGGGTCATTAGCACCGGTTCGTGCGGTCTAGACGTCCAGGGGACCGGCGGTGGCATTAGCACCGGTTCGTGCCGTATCTTTAGCACCGGTTCGTGACACGAACCGGTGCTAAAGGTACCGCATTAGCACCGGTTCGTGACATGAACCGGTGCTAAAGCTCCCTTTGCCCTATATATTCAGCTCAGCCCCAACCAGCCCCCTCACTTCATTTTTTCTTGGTGGAAGGTGTGAGGGTTGAGTGCTTGCTTGCTTTTCTTTGCCATGCACATGAGGTGCTCGATGAAATGTCTGAGAGAATGATGCCGCCTGATTTCACACAAAACAACAATGATATGAGGTGTCGGAGCGACACTTAAGCTTTCTCCTCTTTTTTTCCTCCTCGATCAAGGTTAAGCAACTTTACCCTTTCATTTCTACGGTGGTAATTTCCACTATTTATATATATTTTGATGTTTTGTAATGGTTTTTTGATAAACTTAATTATTTGATGTAGATGAACCAGCGGCAATGGATGTACGTTGACCGACGCCTACCCGAGTTCACTTCGGGCCTGGAAGATTTTATCCGTGTGGCTCCGGAAAACCCACAGGGCGGATGGTTTTATATGTTGTCTATCTGTTAGTTGCCGAAACTTAAAGCAATACCCTGAATGGCAAGTCATTCACTCCCACCTGCTTTGGAAAGGTTTCATGCCCAGCTATAATTATTGGACCAAGCATGGAGAAAGAGGGGTTATGATGGAAGACAATGAAGAAGAAGAGGATGATGATATGTACCCTAACCACGGTGATACTGCAACGGGGCATGATGAAGATGAAGAGGCAGGAGGAGGTGAAGATGAAGAGGCAGGAGGAGCTGAAGATGAAGAGGCATCAGATGAGCCCGTTGATGATGATCTTCGTCGGGCCATCGCTGATGCACACAGAGAAGCAGAAACTGAAAACGATAAGCGAAAGTTAAAGGGCATGTTAGATGATCACAAAAAAAGTTATACCCAAATTGCGAAGATGGCAACACAAAGCTCGGTGCCACACTGGAGTTGCTGCAATGGAAGGCAGAGGCTGGTATATGTGACAAGCCATTTGAGAAGTTACTGAAAATAATGAAGAAGAGGCTTCCAAAGGATAACGAATTTCCTGACAGTACGTACGAAGCAAAGAAGGTTCTCTGCCCTCTAGGATTAGAGGTGCTGAAGATACATGCATGCATTAATGACTGCATCCTCTACCGCGCTGAGTACGACAATTTGGAAAAATGGGCGGTATGCACTGCACTGCGGTATAAGATTAGGCGAGATGACCCTGATGATGTTGAGGGCGAGTCCCCCAGGAAGAGGGTTCCTGCCAAGGTTATGTGGTATGCTCCTATAATACCACGGTTGAAACGTCTGTTCAGAAATAAAGAGCATGCTAGGTTGTTGCGATGGCACAAAGAAGACCGTAAGAAAGACGAGATGCTGAGACACCCCGTTGATGGGTCGCAGTGGAGGAAAATCGATAGAGAGTTCCTGGACTTTGCAGGTGACGCGAGGAACTTAAGGTTTGGTCTAAGTACAAATGGCAAGAATCCTTTTGGGGAGTAGAGCTGCAGTCATATCACCTGGTCTGTAACTCTATGTATCTATAACCTTCCATCTTGGTTGTGCATGAAGCGGAAGTTCATTATGATGCGAGTGCTCATCAAAGGTCCAAAGCAACCGAGCAATGACATTGATGTGTACCTACGACCATTATTTGAAGAACTCTTACAGTTGTGGGCCAAACCAGGTGTACATGCATGGGATGAGCACAAACATGAGTCATTTAACCTACGAGCGTTGCTTTTCGTGACCATCAATGATTGGCCTGCTCTTAGTAACCTTTCAGGACAGACAAACAAGTGATACAATGCATGCACGCACTGTTTAGATGAGACCGAAGGTGCATATTTGAATAAATGTAAGAAGGTTGTGTACCTGGGGCATCGTCGATTTCTACCAAAGAGGCACCCCGTCAGAAAGAAAGGCAATCATTTCGGAGGTGAGGCAGATCACCGGGAGAAGCCTGAACTCCGTACCGGTGGTGCTTTACTTGATATGGTCAAGGACATAAAAGTAATCTTTGGAAAGGGTCCTGGCGGTCAATCTGGTCCGAATGACGTCGCTACCGGACAGGCACCCATGTGGAAGAAAAAATCTATATTTTGGGAGCTACCCTATTGGAAAGTCCTAGAGGTCCGCTCTTCAGTCGACGTGATGCACGTGACGAAGAATATTTGCGTGAACCTGCTAGACTTCTTAGGCATGTATGGGAAGACAAAAGATACACCAGAAGCACGGGAGGACCAGTATCGTATGAAAGTCCCAAAAAACAAGCAAGAACAGAATTACAAGACGGATACAGGGAGTCGCTTAAGTCCTGCCAGCTACGCTCTTACCAAAGTAGAGAAGGAAATCTTTTTTGAAATTCTTTACAATATCAAGGTGTCGTCTGGCTTCTCATAAAATATAAAGGGGATTATAAATATGGCAGAGGAAAAATTCCAAAACCTAAAGTCGCATGACTGCCACATTATTATGACACAATTGCTTCCGGTTGCACTGAGGGGGCTTCTGCCGGAAAATGTTCGAATACCCATTGTGAAGCTATGTGCATTCCTCAATGCAATATCTCAGAAGGTAATCAATCCAGCTAGTTGATAACGCGTGAAGCACACGTCCGTTGGGAACCCCAAGTGGAAGGTGTGATGCGTATAGAAGCAAGTTTCCCTCAGTATGAAACCAAGGTTGTCGAACCAGTAGGAGATGAAGGCCACGTGAAGGTTGTTGGTGAAGGAGTGTAGTGCGGCGCAACACCAGGGATTCCGGCGCCAACGTGGAACCTGCACAACACAACCAAAATACTTTGCCCCAACTTAACAGTGAGGTTGTCAATCTCATCGGCTTGCTGTAAACAAAGGATTAAACGTATGGTGTGGAGAATGATGTTTGCTTGTGAAGAACAACAGAGAACAGAGATTGCAGTAGATTGTATTCAGATGTAAAAGAATGGACCGGGGTCCACGGTTCACTAGTGGTGTCTCTCCAATAAGAAATAGCATGTTGGGTGAACAAATTACAGTTGGGCAATTGACAAATAGAGAGGGCATAACAATGCACATACATATCATGATGACTACTATGAGATTTACTTAGGGCATTACGACAAAGTACATAGACCGCTATCCGAGCATGCATCTATGCCTAAAAAGTCCACCTTCGGGTTAGCATCCGCACCCCTTCCGGTATTAAGTTACAAACAACGGACAATTGCATTAAGTATGGTGCGTAATGTAATCAACACAAATATCCTTAGACAAAGCATTGATGTTTTATCCCTAGTGGCAACAGGCACATCCACAACCTTAGAACTTTCGTCACTTCGTCCCAGATTCAATGGAGGCATGAACCCACTATCGAGCATAAATACTCCCTCTTGGAGTCACAAGTATCAACTTGGCCAGAGCCTCTACTAGCAACGGAGAGCATGCAAGAACATAAACAACACATATATGATAGATTGATAATCAACTTGACATAGTATTCAATATTCATCGGATCCCAACAAACACAACATGTAGAATTACAAATAGATGATCTTGATCATGATAGGCAGCTCACAAGATCTAAACATGATAGCACAAGAGGAGAAGACAACCATCTAGCTACTGATATGGACCCATAGTCCAAGGATGAACTACTCACACATCAGTTCGGAGGTGGGCATGGTGATGTAGAGCCCTCCGGTGATGATTCCCCTCTCCGGCAGGGTGCCGGAGGCGATCTTCTGAATCCCCCGAGATGGGATTGGCGGCGGCGGCGTCTCTGGAACTTTTTCCGTATCGTGGCTCTCGGTAATAGGGTTTTCGCGACGGAGAGTTTAAGTAGGCGGAAGGGCAGAGTCGGAGGAGGCACGGGGGGCCCACACCATAGGCCGGCGCGGGCCCCATGCTGGCCGTGCCGCCCTATGGTTAGGGCGCCTCGTGGCCCCACTTCGTATCCTCTTCGGTCTTCTGGAAGCTCCGTGGAAAAATAAGACCCTGGGCGTTCGTTTCGTCCAATTCCGAGAATATTTCCTGTGTAGGATTTCTGAAATAAAAAATAGCACAAAACAGGAACTGGCGCTTCGGCATCTCGTTAATAGGTTAGTGCCGGAAAATGCATATAAATGATGTAAAGTGTGTATAAAACATGTGAGTATTGTCATAAAACTAGCATGGAACATAAGAAATTATAGATACGTTTGAGACGTATCACTAGTCAGCCAAGGTTACAGATGAATGTGGTGCAATGTCTTGTTAGTTTTGAGTTGGTGTTTCCACCATCTTTCTTCAATATTATGACGCATCTCCTGGTTCACCTTGTCGAAGAGATTTCCATCCTTGGTCCGGTATTTCTACACAATATGTTCCCCTTCAAGAGGTTTATGGGGATCCTAAAGAAATATGTTCATAACCGTGCTAGGCTAGAAGGAAGCATCTCCAAGGGCTATGGAACAGAGGAAGTCATTGAGTTATGTGTTGACTTTATTCCTGACCTTAAGTCGATTGGTGTTCCTGAATCACGACATGAGGGGAGACTAAGTGGAAAAGGCACGTTAGGAAGGAAATAAATGATATGTAGGGACGGGATTTCTTTCACTCAAGCACACTACACAGTTTTACAAAGTTCCACCTTGATGGCCCCGTATATCACTGAACACAAGAATATTGTACGCTCCCAACACCCGGGGCAGTTAGAAGACTGGATTACACATAAATATATGCATACATTCGGCGGTTGGCTGCGAACACATCTCATTAATAAAAACGATGTTGGAGATCAGTTGTACTTTTTGGTCGGGTCACCATCTTCGACTGTAGTGACTTTCCAGGGGTACGAGATAAATGAAAATACCTTCTACACGATCGCCCAAGATAAAAAGAGGACCAATCAAAACAGTGGTGTCCGCATTGATGCAACAAACACTAACAGTGGGGAAAATGACACATATTATGGTTACATAGAGGAGATATGGGAACTTGACTATGGACCTACTTTTAAGATCCATTTGTTTTGGTGCAAATGGGTCAAACTAGATGGAAAAGGGGTAAAGGTAGACCAGTTGTACGGAATAACAACAGTGGATCTCAACAATCTTGGTTACAGAGATGAACCATTCATCCTAGCCAATGATATGGCTCAGGTTTTCTATGTGAAGGGCATTTCCTCCAGACCGAAGAAAAGAAAACATAAGGAAACGAGCTCATCCGATGAGCCAAAGCCTCACATAGTTCTTTCAGGGAAAAGAACCATCCTGGGAGTCGAGGACAAGACAAACATGTCAGAAGATTATAATAAGTTTGCTGAAATTCCGCCCTTCATAGTGAACATTGACCCAACCATCGCGTTAAATGCTGAAGATGCTCCATGGTTACGGTCGAAACGATCATAATGTATTAGACCTAAATACCATGAAACCTCGAACATGATAGCTCATATTGTGAAGGATTTTTTTGTGATGTATGCAGTTATCCAAGTTTATTATTTTTCCTTTCAACTATGACACATAATATGATAGCGTGCGAAGATTTCACGTTGTTTGGATCGTTTTTTTAATTTTTTATGCTTGTTTCAAACTATATTCAAAACGGCGGGCATGAATATCCTTTGCTCGGGGCGGAGTTTCGCTAAACTTGCACTGGATCTCTGATGAAATAGCCTGTTGTGAACCCAATAAATATTTTTACAAAAAATCTTGAGGATTACATCATGTGCTTGTAGTTCAAATCTGGCCGGCCTCCTGCCGATTCGGCATGAATTTGTCTTTTTCGAGGCTAGCGGCCAGGGATCTCAGCGGAAAAGCAGCGTGGCTTCCACAGAGCTGCCGGGTGATGATGCGGATGTGGATCCGCAGATGGCTCCGAGCTACCCTGTGGATCCGCTGATGGCTCCTCGCTCCCCTATGGATCCGCAGATGGCTCCTCGCTACCCCGTGGATCATATCACAGAGTCGACACCTTGTGAACTACATGTCAAAATGATGGGCTACTTAACGCTCAAGGCGGCGATCGGCTATGTCTTACCGCCAGTACCTGATCAAAGATACCATTGCGGACCGGTTCCACATAACTACGCTGTTGCCGCGGTGGATCAAGTTATGGATGTGTATGGGCCGCTGAAGCTTGACCACCCTGCCGGTGGAGGGGATTTGCTAGAGCTGGGAGAAGCCAAGAACACTACTGTTCTATGGCCAAAGGAATTAGTTAACAGTATAACTTGCCTACCTAGGAGCCTCCACAGCGATTGGACGTTTTTAACCGTCGGATCGAGGTGTTGAGCGTCCCAGATCTGCTGAACCTGCCCACCAAGCATTTTCGTCTCGCGAAGCAGCTAATCCCGTTGGTCAGACATAACTGGGCTGCTACTCCGTAAATCTACCAAGGTCTCACGTGGTTTGCTGGGACTTATTCGTGGTATGAGGCTTTGACGGTCCATTATATTTGGTGGGCCGCTGAGGAGGCGCTGCTCCAACAGGAAGACGGTTCATCTGCCTGGATGTGACGAGAAGGATGCTTCTTCTCTAGGCCGCGGCGAGATCTAGCTCCGGGATGGGGAGCTTCGCATGTAACCGGTCCACGACATGATCTAGGACAACGACGTCTAGCTGATTCAGGTCCGCTCTTCTTCCCTAACCCCCCTCCAAACATGGTTCATCCACCCTTTTCCGCGAAACCCTAGCGATAAAGCGCACGCAAGAGTCCTGCTGTCAGCGACAGCGCACAGGCGACAAGCAAGATCTGGTCAGCTCCGTGTACACGAAATCAAATCGTCGGATTCAGATCGAGGTGAGCATGTTATATTATATTGCATTGTCCTGC
This sequence comes from Lolium rigidum, assembly GCF_022539505.1. Taxonomy (NCBI): domain Eukaryota; kingdom Viridiplantae; phylum Streptophyta; class Magnoliopsida; order Poales; family Poaceae; genus Lolium; species Lolium rigidum. Next base: position 226,184,342 of record NC_061514.1, read on the forward strand.
ATCTGCCACACTTTTTTTATTAATTTTCCTTGCAAGAAATAATGAGATGATCTTGCATATTTGCTTTGCCCCAGTTGTGCTCAGTAATTAAGGTATGGGGTACCTAGAGTACTTGCTCGCGGTGCATAAATGAGACGCCAACGAACACCGCTACTCAAACCTTACCTGAGCCCAACCTAACCTTGATTTATAGGTTGTAAATGATTGATTACAATACATTCCTCTCTTGGTTCTGTTGTGGCATGTGATGACAGCCTAGAGATCTCTGAAGCATATTCAGATCATAGCGGCATGAAGAATAAAGATCATTTTTCAGAAGTTTCATCACTTGGTAATGGAAGATTCATTTCAAATTGTATTCGTAGTCTTCTGCTGATTTGATTGTAATAATATATGGGATAAGCTACTTTTCTCATTTTGTAAGCAACGTACAAAGACTAAGCTCGGCAACGAAGTGACATTCATCATAGGTTTACTCTAAGTTTTTATCCTTGGACAACCAGTCAGCAGTTAGTTTATCATATCTAAGCATTCATTGTATGTTGTTATCATCCTCGAAAAAAAAATTGTATGTTGTTATTTTTGCCTTCCAATATTCTTCATGTTTGTGCAGTGAAAAGGAAGACAAACTTGGAAAGGCATATGCCCGTGTGACTTCACTGATTCCCGAGGAGACGATCCTTTTATATACTGGTTCCCGGGATTATTGGTAATTTTGGCCTGCCCTTAACTCATATATTCAACGTACATGTTGTACTCTACATAATATAAAGAGATATTTTAGGGAAGACGAGATAGATTATTTTTTATATACAAGATATTTTTCAGTACGTATTATATTTATGCTTTCAAAGTTTTGGTGTCTTGCTTTCAAAGTTACTCGAGGTGCGATGATTACAATATGTACGACCTCCTTGTCGGCAATAGTGGTAGTTTTTGTGCAGGACTATTGGTGTAGCAATAATCTCATACAGACTTCTAGAATGAAGTAAAAGTACAGAGCAAAATGACTATGTTATTGAACAATAAAAGTGAAATGCGGGGTTTTCAAGTTAAGATGAGATAGAAACAGATACGTCTTGGTATATCTTTGAATTTTCAGAAACTAATAAATAAAGAGGATATTTTCAGTATTCCGTAATATATGTTTTTTTTCTAATCTTCGTTAGCTAATATATCATATTTCTTTGTGTGCAATAATTTCAATCGTTACCTTATTGTATCTGAACTATCGTTACCTTATTTATTGTATCTGAACTATCGTTACCTTATTTATGAATTGGGAACCCAGATAAGAACCGTCACTAGCTAGATTATTGTATCTGAACTATCGTTACCTTATTTATGAATTGGGAACTCTGAAGTTTCATACAACAAGACCCTGGATTGGAATAAATTTGTATGAGTTAACAAGAGAATGGTTTGTATCCAAGGTATGTTAACTTTTGTGAGGATATTCATAGTACTATTTAGAACAAAATAGCGGTGTGCTTGATTATTTTCCTATATGGTGTTGTTTTCATATTTTAGTTTGTGGATATATGGATTTTATAACTTTGTTCCACACAAAAAACGTTCAGTATAGATGGTATATTCTCCCATGTATTTTGATATATCATTTACTATCATGTAAGCTTCCCAACGAGGAATTAGGGGGGGGGGGGGGGGTCCGTCTTTGTCGATTTAGTTTTGTGTTGATTTGTATTCACAGAAGGGGTTCTTATAACTGACATGTGAAACAAGTTAGGCTACCGATATGCATCATGATATGTATTTTTTTTCTGATTAACTTAGCCTTCATAGGGCCAACAATGAATGGAAATTGCTGGAAGTGGAGGATACATCTTCTTCGCTGGTCTTCGGTTGAGTAATTTTCTCTAAAGCTTCATCAGTTTGGCCAGAACATGATCGTATTGTCTGTTGTGTTAGAATGTTCGATACTATTTTTCAGAGGTCATGCAAAATAATATTTTATTCACATTCTGGAGGAACCCTTCATGGCAGTTTATAATTTATACTTATGTTTTATTTATATAGCAGCATGGTACACTGGTTCCCTTTGAAGGAGAACAAAAGATTCTGTCATTTTATAGACTTTGCATAAATGGTTTCCATGCTTAATTTGCTGTCCAATTTATGTCTAACCATTCTGTTGAATAGGATTTATGTCTAGAAGGAGGTTCTGCTGCACTTGTAGCCTTTGCTGCCTGACCAGCTTTAGGCGGGATTTTACTTCCAAAAGCTTTATTAGCTGGCCTAGAGTGTTTGTGATAGATTTTCTGTTGTTTTTCAGTAATCAGCGATGCGTGTTCGATAAGAAAAAGCTTGTGTCGTAACTTATAAATTCTTCTCAATGTCATCTTTTTTAATCATGTTCAGAGGCAGATAATAAATTTTGTGTTGCTGAGAAAAATGTTAATAAAAGGAAAGAATTCTTCGGAAATACTTTACAATGTCGGCCTTCTCAATAACAAATTCTGATTGGATGACCAAAATAAATCAAGTGTGCATTGTTAAGAAGTAGTTACTATGTTGTAATGTGGTCTTCATTTTTTATATTTACTTTATACATGCTAAATTTATGTTTGATTTCTCCTTTTAATGAGAATTTTCAAAATTTGAAAGTAAATAGGCCTCATTGCATGCAAAATAATAATTTTTTTTGAATTTTAGCATATTTTATTTTCGTTATAGATTTATACAATTTATGCTCTTAAGACTGACGGGCGCTGCAACGCGCGCCTTTATGGTCTAGTTCATTGTGATTCTAGGTTGGACGGCGCCAACAAGGTCTCCACCGAGCCAGCATTCTCCATTGATGCAGCCGTCTCCAGTGCGTTAGCCGTCTCCATCGCGCCAGCCTTCTTCGCCGTCGCGTGAGCCTTCTCCGCCGCCACGTGAGCCTGCTCCGCCGTCGCGTGAGCCTTGTCTGCCGCCACGTGAGCCTTCTCCGCTGCCGCGTGAGCCTTCTCCGCCGCCGCAGCCCACCACTAAGTCTAAGAGCAAAAAGCGGATCGCTCCGGCAATGAGTCGTAACTGATCACCGTAACGCCGATAAGAGCCCCTCCCAAGAGTACCTAAGGTTCCTCCCAAGATACCTTACGACTATACAGATGAGGAAAATGACAAGATCGCAAAGGAACAGTACATGCAATCGAATTTTGGCAAGAAAAAGCCCCAGCCTGAGCCCGAGCCGCCTATATCTAAGGAAAAATAATGTTGAAAATACTAAAGTACCTTCATCAACCTGAGCCAAAGCTTTCATCGAACTATGACCGCTCTATTCGCAAGTCAACTGTGGTGGCAAAAGAGCGGTGAGAAAAAGTAAGGTAGAAGGGAAACCAGTTCCCCAACTTGGAACCCAGAAAAACTCGTGCCCCCCCCCCCCCCCCGCTCCAAGTGTATCCTGATGTCCTACAGTGCCTTGATCCGACGATGGTAAAACTATACAAAGATGAGGCAGATGCGGCCGGTATGAGTATTCATGAGTACTTAAGCCGCATCGAATTCATGAACACGGATGATGTCCAAATAGCATACCAGTACAAGTATGGGCAACCTCTTGTCAGAGCTGATGAGTTGCCTAAACTATCAACACAACTGCGAAGACTGCATAAGTGGTACATGGATGCATGTGAGGGCAGTCAGAACTGGATTACGGTAGCAATCAAAGAAGAGCACTACAGGAGAATTGATGTGATAAACATCGATTTTTCTGAATTATTTCAGTTATTCAATCAAGACGCCCTCGACAAATCTGTGCTGAGTGCCTATTGTCTGTAAGTATTATTTATGTAATTAAGTCTCTATCGCGGCTCGTCAATTGCGTGCATATAACTATACTCACTATATTATGCAGAATGAAGATCCGCGAATGCCCATTTGGGCAAATCTATGACATTGGGTTCGTTGACCCATATCCCAAGGACACAGAGAATAACTTGGTATATGCCTTAAGGAAAAACTCATACAAAAGGGAAATAATATTTCCTTACAACTTCGCGTGAGTGTTATTGTCTTCACACATTAAATATTTTTCGCTTACTCCATGTGTTAAGTGTAATTGATGAGTTATGCATATGTCTGCAGGTTTCACTATATCCTGCTAGTCATTGAACCTGACGCCGGAGTAGTAGAAGTCATGGACTCGAAAAGTAAACCCCTTGAGGCGTGGGGGGGACCTGGCTGAGATACTCTAGACGTCTTGGAAATGGTTCACCAACAAGGCTCCGGGTTTGTGGAAAAAAGAGCTTGAAATTAAACCTGTACCGGTAAGTACTACTAGCTAGGCTGCACATCTCTTTGATTTTAGTTTCAATACCATTATTACCATCCTTGATTATTATTTTGATTGAACTTTGTTCTCGTAAAGTTCTTGAGGCACGAGGACGGGAATAATTTATGCGGATTCTACGTTTGCGAGTTCATTCGCCAGACTTGCCACCAGGGGGGCAACATTTTAGATCAACTTGAAGTACGTAAACAACTTTCATAACTTTATTTTATCACCCTGTGCTTCATTCACATACATACATATATATTTCGTACATACCTGGAGTGTACGTGTCTAAATTACACATACCTAAGGTTTACATACCTAACATATACACATACAAGTTACACATACCTAACATTTGCATACTTAACATACACACATGCAAGTTACACATACCTAACATATATATACACGTATCAGTGTACGTACACCTTAGGTATGCAATACCTTAGGTATGTATCACTTGAGTATGCATATCTTAGGTATGTATACCTTAGATATGTGTAACTTAGGTATGTATACCCTCAAGTATGTGTACTACAAAGCAAAAATACGCGTATCTGTATGGTGCCCGGGCACCTAGGAGCACCAGTTAATTTACCTATATATATATATATATCTTTACTATTAAATTACAATAGGTGGCTGCCTGGTGTCACAAACGGGCCTCACAAATAGCTCGTTTTTTCCGAACGGCCCAAATTCACCAACACAGAACCGCACATGGGCCATGTCAAGACACACGAGTGGCTTTATAGAATTGCAGATTCGTTCTCGTGAACTCTGTGCCGTTCAATATCTACATGAAACGTAACCACTTCGTACTCCAGCGTTCGGAGAGCGTCCGATTTTACGTAGAAAAAATACAGCCTTCTACTCCCGTGTTCGGAGCGACTTTGTGGTAGCCGAGGTGGTACTAAATTTCTATCGCCAACGACGTGTGCGTCACATACATATCTACAAACTATTGGGCCTTAATTGTTCGAACGAGTTTGTATAGAAAGCTGGGCATCAAATCATGTTTAGCTGTCACGACAAGATACTCTAAAAAGGAAAACTCTACAAAAAGGCCGACCTCTGAAAAGGGAAGAGACTTTCTCCGCGCGCGACAACGTGGTTGAACGTGGGGCGCGGAATTTGCCGGTGGACTTCCTCCGCGCTCGACACGTGTTGCTTTCTGGTGATTTTGCGAACCGTCCACTTCTCGTAACGGGTCCGCTTCTCACTTAACGGGTTTATAGGGACCCGTTTCGCGTCTGCCTTTATCTCCGTTTTTCCCTTATTCTTCTTCTGTCGTCTGGGCTGGTCGTGGGTTCTGGTTCCTTCGGCTGGTCGTCTCGTCGGCGGCGCTGCTATTTTCCCTTCTCCTCCGTTGCTGTCGAGAACCTCTCGCAACTCATCGTCGGCGGACGTTTTCCTGCTCCGGTGGTAAGCGCTGTCGCGTTTTTCCGCTCTCTTAGGGTTTCTAAGATCTTGGTTTTTCCCTTTGATTCGATTAGATCGAATCAGTATTTTCCCTTTGTATTTCCGGGCTGTGAGTTTTCTGGGGAATTAATGGGAGGGAGGTAGCACTTTCAAATGGAAAATATGCGGAAGGCGGATGCAGATGCATTTTCTCTCAGTGAAGTCGTTCTTTTTTCATCGATTTCTTCCGCCTCTTCTTGGTTATACACTTTCCGAGTAACACCGAGTTAGGGTTTGCCTTTGTCGGAGTAGCCGTATAATTCCACATTTCGTGGTTACATGCATCTGGATGAGCTGCTGAGTTTCACTATTTATGGTTTCTTGGTCTTTTTTCTTGTCGATTTACCCGCTCTGGATGAGCCGCTGAGTTTCCCGTGTCGTGTTGACATGCAGATTCGACGACTCTGGTGGTTCTTGTGGTTTCTATCTGTGTATTTTGTTGTACTGTTTGGTCTAGTTTTATCACACATCGTACCTGAACTATTTCTAGGGTTTGTCCAGTGGTTGTTCATAAGATAGTTTTGTACTTCTGTCCACCCGTTTCTGTCTGGTACTTGCTGTCCTTTGTGTCTTGTACTTGTTCGTGTTTGACCTTGGTACTCGTGTGACAATTTGTTCTGTACTTGCGTAGCTTAGTCTATCGTACTTGTGCACGTATATCTCTTGTACTTGTGCACGTATATCTCTTGTACTTGTGCACGTATATCTGTTGTACTTGTGCACCTATATCTCTTGTACTTGTGCACGTATATCTCTTGTACTTGTGCACCTATATCTCTTGTACTTGTGTACCTATATCTCTTGTACTTGTGCACCTATATCTCTTGTACTTGTGCATCTATATCTCTTGTACTTGTGCACCTATTTGTTGTAGAGTTTAGCGGCAGCAAAGGTGCTGTTCTGTTACACGTCTTCGCCGGTGCATGCGTGTAAATTATGTTGCTTTCTTTTGGTTTCCTTGTTTGGTTGTCGATGTATTTGCGCCAAAGGCGCGTATCGTTTTAGACGTGTAGTGAAGATATGCAATTGCGACGACAAAGGTGGTTTCTGTTGTAATCTTTTTTTGTTGTCCTGTTTTTTCTAGTTTCGAAAGTGATAAGCTGCACACATTGTACACTGAACTAATTTTAGTGTTCTCCGAGTGCTTGTTCAGGTTGGAAAAGATGGCAGATCCAGGTTTTCACTCTCGTTCGGTATTCCCGACCATCTTCGTGAAGCGGTCGATCGTCACATCTCGGATATGTTTCCTGGTGAAATGCATAATGATGTAAGGTTTTTTATTATGTTTTTTGATTTTTAATTATTGTGTTATTGTAAATTGCATTCTTAATTGTGTTTTTTATTTACGATTACGTTCTAAGCTGAAAGAAATGTGGAAGACTATCTTCATTTCGTCGATGATAAGAACGGGACGTGGTCTTGCTGATCAGATGCGTGATATGGTTTCTCTTTTGTCAATTGAGTTGAAGAAGCAGCCATGTGCTTGCAAGAGAAAGGAGCCTGAAACTGAAAATGTTGTTGGAGGTAGTTGTGTGGCACAGAAGGGTGATGGCAATGCAGACACTGATTCTGATTATTGTCTTGAGGATTGTTGTCTTGAGCGTTCGGGGCCATGTACATGCAAGGGAAAGGAGCCTGAAACTGCAAATGTTGTTGGAGGTAGTTACGTGGCTCAGGAGTATGATTCCTATGCGGACGGCGATTCGATGATTGTCTTGAGCTTAAGGAGCTATCCGGGGAAGAGGAAGTCCTCATGAATCGCTTTGCATAGAATGTTGTTTGCTGATGTACTTGAGGCTCCTAGGAATTACATTGAAGGGTAACCATTGTAATTCAATTTTCCATCTATTTTTCATCTATTTTTGTATATACGGATGTTTATTCTTGTTGTTTTTAACAATTGCAGTTCCGAGAAAATACTTGAAGTTGGTGGTAAGTCCGTCAACTTGGCATAGTTTCTACCTTGCTATGAAGGGTGGTGGTTTCATGGATCCTTCGTTATGGATGTTTTTCTTAAGTGCGTTGATGATGGTCTTGATTTCTTATTTATTCCGAGCTCTTTGGCGGTACGTCATGTGTATATGTTTTAGATTTATTTATTTTTTAACTAAATGTTTTTAGCATTTAGTTTTTTAAACATCTTCTTGTTGTTTTTTCCAGCATATTCTTGATGTGGATGAGGCTGACCCTATTCATCTTGCTGCAAGCTTTGCTGAACATGATCTGAAGTACTATAGTTTGGATAGGGAAGAGGCATGTTTGTCATGTTTTGTTTGGCGCTTATATTTTTTCTACTACAAGTATCGTGGATGCTTTCTTATTTCTCGTGTGATTGTTTAATTTCAAACAGGTCTACATTACTTGTTGCGATTACAGCCATTGGTGGGTTATCTTTGTCGACTTCCATTTCGAGGAAATTTAGAGTGTCTAGCTCGCTGGAGTTGACCGAAGCTCGGATGGCTTCTACTCAAAGAATTGTATGGTTTTCGTTGTAATCTAGCTAATTAAATAATTATTTACACATGACAACAATAACTTTTATTTTTTATTCTTTCAGGTCAAATCATTTAAGAAACTTTACAGTTATCTTCATGGTGTCGAGAGATTAAATATCTCATCGTTCAAGGTAAAAGTTTGCGGCACCCCTTCTTGTTCACAGTAATCATCTTTTCTTAATGTGAACTATGATTTTATTTTATTTACTGTGTTTGGATTTAATTGTTTCTTTCTTTTTGACCATTAGGACAAGCGCGAGGCGTGACTGTCGTATCTATGCAATGAGGTTTATTTGGATATTCAAGGCTAATTTTTACCCAGATGTATTCAAGGTAGGTAATGTGTTGTGTACATAGTTTTATTCAATAGTATTTAAGGCAGTTTTTTAGTACTTGTTCGCTGTATAAATAGTACATGTCAATGGTTGTTTTTAGTACTTGTGCATCTTTTTGTTTAGTTGTTGTGTACTTTTTCGTTTGGAGCTTGTGCATTCTTGTTGGAGACCATTAACCATTGTGTTGTTTCGTGTTTTTCAGGCTGACATCGAAAGTTTTCGACAGTTCTTCACCGGAATGATGCTCACTTATGATTCTCCTGATTATCTGGCAAGTTTCATTCGCGAACAGATTGAAGAATTCGAAAGTAAGAACTGTTTTACAATGGTTATCCTTTTTTCGTCCAGTGAAGTCAATGAAGTGAACTTGATTGTACAAAATAAGGAAATGAAGTACATAATAACATTACATATTCATTCCATTGTCTGTATCATATATTCTAAATATTCATGTGGCTTCCTCCTTGAGTGGTTCCTACTTTTGTTGCTCTCCTTTTGATATCCTTTGTTCATCGTCGACGTCTGCAAATAAATATATGTTAAATTTATGTTAATTTGTAGGAAAAAGCAGATTATTTGCATCGGTAGGTTTTCATCATCGACAAAGAAACTTCATGGGCACACTTACCTTGTTAATGTGTTTTTTGTACCAAATACTAGATATTCCATGTCGCATCTTATTCTTCCGTTGTGGTAGTACATACCGTAAGTGTTTCCTGGTTGTGTTGTTCTCTCTGTTGTGTTACTATCGTTATTTGTGTGTCTGTTGCTTGATTGATTCTGTGCTGTATTGCTTGTATATCTTTCCTGTGATGCTGCTGTTTCTGCTGCTGCTGCTGCTTGTGCTGCTGCCTGTGCTGCCTCTGCTGCAATTTTTGCTTTCAGTTCTCCACATCCTGTTTTGTTGTGACCTGATTTCTTGCAGTGTCCGCATTTTATTTGTCTAGTTTTCTGTCTTTTTTCTGAACCTGGCATCATTCTGTCCCCTCTTTTTGTTCCTCTTCCGTCGGACATTGGTGGGTCACGCAATGTTTCGTTGCTACTGTTTCTTCGTCGTGAAGTTTTTTAGCTCCTTCATCTTCTCTTATTGCTGCCAGCACTTTTGTTTCCATATCACGCATACACTCGAATCATGACATTGTATGCTTTGTCATTTGGGCACGCTTTGTTGCAAAGTTCTGCCATATGGCTCATCACACCGGCAAACTTTAGTGTTTCGTCTCCGCAAGAAGCATCTGCGACATTTCCTAATGTTGCGAGTTCCATGTCTATGTCTTTTCTCCATCTTTTAATCACAAAACTCTCTGGCAAATCATTGATCTCCATGTGAACCATTGCTTTTATTACATGGCAGCAATGTATACCATCCCTCTGCATCTTTTTGCAGGAACACATGAAGTTTTTTTTTTCATCGTCAAATGTGACGTCAAACAACTCCCTTTTGAATTCCATGTGGTTGTAGAATTTCACTATTCTTTTCAGCCGCAGTGGCGACCAGGTTCAAGTGATCCATCTACCTTGAATGCCGTGTTGTTTGTGATCTTAATGCGGAACTTCTCGAATATGTCATTTGTGAATTGTTCAAGAGCTTGCTTCTCAAACGGATGTCTTGTTACTAATTTTGCTGTTTTCAGTGTTGATGTGAGCTTCTTCTTGTCCAGGGCAGATAAGCACTTGTCTTGTATGACCTCATATTGTTCAAGGAACATTGTTATCGTGTCTGTGTGCTGGCTATAGCATTTCCACATGTTATTTGTGCTCTCGCTCCTTCCTGTGCTTGATGAGAATGGGTAAAATTTATCCATGAAGTATGCTGGTACCCACCTGTGTCTTATCCTGAATAACTTGCTTAGGTGTTCTTCTCCGCTAGCATTGTAATCCTCTATCACTTTATTCCATCCCATTTCGAACTCAGCTTGGTGTGAATGCGTTCTTTGCAATGTACATTAGCATTTCCGACGAGTCCTGTGTTTTTTGCAAAGAAGGTGCTCTCTTTACGGCTCATCTTGGTCACGATGTGGTAGTAGCGAGTTCTCGTGTGTTGTGGACTTTAGAACTGTTTTTATTGCTTTCTTCATTGCCTTGTCCTGGTCCGTTATTATTGTCTTTGGTTCTTTTCCACCCATGGCCTCGAACAAATGTTTCCAGTACCCATACAAATGTATCTGTTGTTTGATCCTTTAGCAGAGCAACGGCAAACAGTACTGTGGAGCCGTGATTGTTCACCCCAACTATAGGAACAAATGGTAAGCCATACTTATTTGTGCTGAAAGTTGTGTCGAAAGATATGTAGTCACCGAACAGCTTGTAGTTCATTACGCACATTGCGTCCATCCAAAACAGGCTCCGAACTCTTTTTTCGCTATCTATTTCCATGGCATGCTAGAAGCCAGGTACTGTTTTCTGGAGTGTCTTGAAGCGTTCCAGGCACTTCTGGATGTCATGGTCCTTCTCTATTTGTTGTTGTTGACTCTTTATGTTGCTTAGATCAACAGCATCGAAGGGTATTCCACGGAATTTCCCTCGATCGACCGGAAGATTAACATCATCTTCCTTGGTGGCGAACGTCCCATCCGTAGTAGATGAATTAATCTCCCGTCGAGATCGGTCATCCTTTTGTGACGAGTGTGCAAACCTAATGAGATAGTCTGTTGGTTCCAGCGGGTGGTTGTGTTCTAAGTGAACCTTCTTGATGTACCGAGTATCCATCAAATTCTCTTACAATTATCTCGTGCTTTACGGCCGGTCTTCGGTAGTATGTTTGTTCTCTCGTGCGACGATGGTTCGGCATCTCGTGTTTTTGCATCCTTCCTTGTTACATGCAAACGTTTGCGTGTAAATTTCTCCGTTTTTCCTGATCTCTTGCTGCTGAACTTCTTCACTGCAAATCCTTCCTTTCTTGCATACAGAGCGTATCTATAGAATGCATCGTCTCTTGTTTTGAAACGGGCACCTTCCTTTGGTATAGCTGCACTGATAATCTCTTCAACTGCTGGGTAGTCATCTGTGCTGAACATCTTGTCCATTTCCTCTTCCATCTTTGTTGGAGGATGTGGATTTATTTCTGGATCATCATCCTTCAGTTCTTCTTTTGTTTCTTGTTTGGTAGCTTGTTCCTCCGAGGGCGAGTTTGATTCTCCTTGTCTTGTGTTTCTGCGATGATGAATAAGCTTCTTTTTGATTTGTTTCCTTTGAGGCACTTGTTTCTTCGTCTGTACTTCCCATTTCTCTGTATTCCTGAATTCATAACATTCATATTGTGCATCAGTTTTTGTAAGATGGTGTTCCAGATGTTTAGATATTTTAATGTTTATTTCCACATATAACAAAGTGTGTACTGTTTTTGAAATCAAAAGTACGTACACTCGCTGATCGATGATTTTGTTTCCCGATGTTTACGTACATGTGTATGCTTCATATGTTTCCTGTAAATTAAAGGTATACAAATTTTTTTTAATGCATTATTTTAAATGTAATTTGTAATTATAAATACATACATGTAGTTACTACCTTTGCATTGCTTGTTGTGCTATCATCTGGAGTTGGTGTTGGCTGTGGCAAACTTCATTTCCTGCAAATAAGTAAACCAAGTAAACTTTGTGTTAGATTCCTGGTTTCATCGATGTTTCACCATAATGCATAATCATCATTTATCTTGTATAAATTCTTGAATTGTACCTTGATAATTTTTTCGGTATTGGTTGCTTGTGTGTTTTCCTGTCATTCTGTTTGTACTGGTATACCATAGGCTGCTGCTTGGTCTTGTATGTTGTTTCATTCTTGTCTGGTTCTTTGTAGACCTCCTTGTAAATTGGATTTAAATTATTTTTGTCGGGCTATTTTTTAATCACGAGATACTTTTACGGTCATTGCGAGAATTGTTGATTAATCGTAATCTACATGCCTTCTTGATGTCTTCTTTGTTTTGTTGAGATTGTTGTTGGGAGGTGTCGTGCTTGTCTACTAGCTTGATCTGTGTGTGGTTGTTGTCGTTGTTGTCGTCAGACATATCATCGTCGTCGATTTCTTTGAATAAACCACGAGAAATGGATAAATAATTGTCGGTATTTATCCTAAAAATGTTTTTGATTTTGTACTTTGCTTGTGTAAGATTTGTTACTTACCTCATAACTTGATGATTTTGTTTGCATGTATTTTTCCATCTGGTGCATGCTGAGCTGCTCTGTCTGCTTGTTGCTTGACACATAATTATGCTTTCCTGTTTCTTCGTGATGCTTTTGTCTCAAATTGGTGCCATTGGCATCCTGTAAGAAGATTGACGAGTCAATAATATTACCATCTCGAGAAAATAATCAATTTTAAGTATATTTGTTAAATTGATTCAATAAAATCTAGTAGTGAATTTTTGGTGCCATGTCTAGTAATTAATTTTACCAACCTTCGTTGTGAACTTTTGTGATTGATTTGATTTGATGTTGCTTGGAAGCAGGGAAGGATGCTCTCTTGAACAAGCGTAGGAGGGCGCATACTGATTGATTTTCTCAGAGGTTAGCAATTTTTTTCCTTCGTCTCTCTATCCAATTCCATTGTCGAGTCTGTTCTTTGGAAGCTTCTTCCTTCTTTACTTCTATTAGAGATCGTTTAAGGTGAGCACACTTGCACTCTGTCTTGTGACTCGGCTTGTTTAAGTTTATTTTGTTGCATTTTCTCCCTTTTGTTCCTCCACGTGTGTATTCTTGCACTGAAAAAAATTGAATATAAATTATTTTGTACATGCATGTCAAAAACAAAAGAAATATAGTTTATGTTGTGTACATTTTAAATAAAGATATATGATAACATTACAAAATAAACCACAATAAAGTTATATTATAGGCATAGTACTAGTACTTGTGTACCTGTCGACATGAGGAAGCTGTTATTGCCTAGAACTGTTTCTAATGCTTCTTAATACTATGGGTTAGTACTCTTTGAACAACATAGGCATCCTAATACTGTTGCTTTTGTTTGACAGCATGGAAATTGTTTTTCCTTGGAAATGTTACTAGTACTTCTTGATATGAATAGTTAGTTTTTCACGATCATTGTAGGCACGAGAATGGTAGTTACTGTACTTGCTACACTCGTTAGTACTGTTTTCTCCATGCGGTGTTACTAGTATTTGTTAGTATGGTGATGTAGTACTTCCCGACACCACAAAGTTTAGCACTATATCATAACGGGGAGGTGCTTGTAAGTAGAGTAGATTTCGGTAAGTTTTACCATTTTTGCAACTTTGCCATCTGTTGTGCGGTTAGTGGTATCTTGACTCCGGGAGGCAGCTTGTTCAACCACAATATTGGTTGTTCTTCATCCTTGTTCTGTTGTGCCCATGTTTCATCCATCTTCTCCGATGTCTCTCTTTTTTCTTCTCCAGCTCTCGCACGAGTATGAAGTGTTGAAGTCCATGAGTATGAAGAGCAAGCGTGGAAGGTTGAGAAGTTAGGCTGCTACTTTTGAAAAGTATTCGAAGCAAATGTGCAAGTTTGAATTTACGATTACTTTTGATGAGTACCCGAGTGTTTGAACTTATTTAGTGCCACTTGTTTGAGTGGTTAGTACGTGACTCTTTAGATTCCAGAACCAATGAAAAAGAAACCTGGTGAATTTTACCTATGTGGATATTCCTATCGGATGTCATCGTGCATGTTGCCTAATTCTCTCATCCCTTGTTTGTTCCTTGGCGTTGATGTTGTCCTGCATGTTCGAATTTTGAATCGTTGGAAAAAAAAGTTAGATGGAAAATTGCGATTGACCGAAATACATGTTAGTCGTGGATGGGGTTCCAGATGTCGAACGAGAAAAATCGGGGTACGGTATACAACGTTACAAATCTTCGAATCTGGAATTTAGATGTTTACCTTGAGTTCGTGGTCGTTCGTCTTCCTTCGTCTTCCTTGGTGGCTCCGTCGTTCCTCTCGTACTGGATCTTGATTTGAATTTTGAATGCTGTTGATGAGAGAGAAAGGGATGGAAAGCGTGATCTGTTGTCCACCGGAAGTGGAGGATTTGTTAAGATATCTATCTCCGATATATTTCTTCACCTGTATTTGTGGGCCGGCACATGTCATTAAAATGGGAGTTGATGTTTCGATATGACATGTGGGTCCTCGTTTTTCTTATGATTCCTTTTACGCGTGGATGACATGTGGAATTTGTGGATGGGATGATTGGTTCTATTTCTCTTTCCCAATTTTTCTTACGTGGCGTTCCCGTAATTTTTGCCGTCATTCATTGATCCCGTGAGCCATCTTCTTCCTCCCTCTTGGCCTCTTCGTACGTTTGCGCCCCCATCTCGAGATCTGTTTTTCGAAACCTCTCGTACGGGATGCTTCCTAATCCTATTTATCGTTTGATTTCTTTCTTCGATTGTTGATTGTAGGCGGCGGGTTCTCAATAAAGAGCCCAGTGGATTTTTTCAGTTGGTTTTGTTAGTTCTCGTTGTTTTCTCGTAGCCTGCGTTGTTCAATGGATGACGAAGTCTGCTTGTACCTCGTGATGGTGAAGATGAGGTCACCCCTCGATTATACGATACGCGAGTCTTTTCCGTTGATGGTGCTGAGATGGTGACTCGGGAATTCATGGTGCGTGACCGGCTTGAGCGAGGATAGGATCGGGATGGAGAAGAAAGTATCTCGCTAATGCTGAAAAAATTGAGCTGCACTGATTGAGAAAATCTTGGTTAGTTTAGATTGTTTGTTATTCCTAAATATGTTTGTTCATGCTTGTGGTTTATTTTCATGTCATGATCATGTGTTTATGTGTTATTGTTTTTACGTTTTCCGATTCTGGATCTATGCCTAATGGTTCATCGGAATTTAGTACAAAACTTAGCCTTCCAAAGTTCATTTCGTTTGCAAGTCCCTTAGCCCCAAACAAAGGGGTTATGTTGTCGATATAGGTCAAGAATCTCTCCTTGATATTCGTCTTGAAGAGATACCAAGGGCTTTTGTTGCTTGGATTGTCGGCAACTATGTTGCTTCAAAAAGGATGTTTGTGTTCAAGAATGGCTTTGACTTTGCTTTCAATGCACTTGTGTGTCCATAAGGTATTAGGCACACCAATTGGAGGACGGCGCATCCCTATCAAGTGCGGTGAGCAATTCGAGGGATGTTGTTAGGAATCGTTCATGCTTGTGAAGGCGGTACCCCAACTATAAATGAGCTAATGAATATCTTTGTCTTCGACTTGGAAGAGGAAGATTTCAAGATATATTGGATGATGTTACTGTATTCTTGCATTTCTATGTCCAACGACGTATGAGTGTGTCGGTCCGACTACCTTTCGGCACTTGAGGGTCCTTCGAGGAAATCCGCACGTATGAGTCGGTCTACGACGGTGTTTCGAAACTTTCGGTTTCCATGAAAACGTTCGTTGATTGTGGTCTACAAGGTGCCCTCTCGTGGTTGCTTGGTAGTTCCTCTGGTTAGTAACTTCTTTAGTTTCTCAACAGCTGCTGTTGTCATGTTATTGATTAATTCTATCTGAGTGCCTGATTTATTATTTTTTTTTGCTTTGTTGTTCTTTGTAGATGACTTACTTAGAATATCTTGATATAAAAGTCAAAGAGCTTGCTAGTGTTGTTCCAAGAATTAGCGTATGGGATTCAGTTACAGTTAGTGAATTTGAAAAACTTGACTTGGTTTCTGCGGAGGATGGAACCTATGGCGAAATACCGGTTAGTGTATTTTATTATCTGATGATGAGCAATACATGTTTTAAAATTTTATGTTTATGTGTTGTCCCGAAACTGTGTTTTTTATTTTTCTTTGTTTGTGTTATAATTAGCTGAAGGATGTGAGACGTACTCCGTTTCATCAGAGTGGGTCTTCCACTTTACGTATTGGAGATCTGCATCCCGGTCTCGAGACGTTTCTTTGCTCCTTTGTGAAGCCTGCGATGCGTCCGTTGGTACGTTTATTGTGATGTTCTGTTTTAATTGACATCTGTAGTGTAATGTTTTATATTTTGAAGTAATTGTTTGCAATTACTAATTTTTTGTTTTGTTTTGTTTTTGATTTTGCAACAGAGCTATCGATGACTGAAAGAAATTCAGCGGGGCTTGTACTTTGAAATATTTTACGCAATTCAGCCAATCATCAACAATAAGATTGCCAATGTTTTGCGGCTTGCGAGCCACTATAATGAACGAAGATTTTGCGCATCTGAAGATAAACGGGGTGGTTCTTGTTCAAGGCCATGGTTCATTAATATGGCGAATTGTGCAGGTATACTCAATGATTTTGATCATATATACCGCTCGAATGGAACGGGTGATAGCCCATCGCACGTTAGAAGCTGAATCAAATCAAGAAGTCTCCGTATTGAATGACCAAACATACGGCTTGCCGAAGCTGGAGAACGAGGAATAAGGGTATTGCTACTAATGCTGAGATGTGCGATGACATGTGGCGTGAGCAAATCATGCCGATTAAGTCGAATGTTTATAAAGCAGATTAGGTTGCTTCAACGGCTCATTCCCATTAATTGCAAATACACGCCAAATGCATTGTATAAAGAGTATCTCCTGAATCTCGAAGCGTATCTTGATCGCGTTGTGGAGGATCTTCCATCAATACTCCCATCCGAAGGAGCTTTGGATTTGCTTGTCCGGGAAAGGAGTTGTTTGCAAGCTGTTGTGGACTTTTGAATAGTCCTCTTGCTTCGAAACTTGCAATTGCTCGGTTGCCTTAGATGCTGGTAAGAGCGCGGTTGGTGAGAGGTTAAACATGCCCCTCTGTGACCCCCCTGAAGGTGCTTGACAATGTTAAACAAGTTGATGCAATTGTAGGAAATGAAGTTGTCCTTTGTTTTCACGAGTCCACTAGCAAAGGGAGTGGCTCGGCTGCGTGTTCTTCGGATGCTACTACGAAAACACTGCAAGGCCGACTCTTTGGCTTGTGTTAACGGCTGATAGAGTAGATTGCAAAGATGGCTCATCCGGTAATTCTAACGATCCAACGAGTTGAAGTTAAACAAATTGGCAAGAAGGCGCGGTTGAAACTCAATCTTATTGCACTACGAGTGCGGGAACCTCCAATTAATCCCACTTGCTTTTGCTTTGATGAGCGTGCTAAGGTTTCTACTTCTAATAATCCAACTCTTGGTCTTGAAGATTCTCTTCTACCCCCGTCTTCGAAGAGAATTCATCGAGTCTCACGGTTTCCGGCATGACTCGTACGCGAAGAAACAAAAGATGTCTGTCTTGGAGGAGGGTAGCTCAAAGATGGCAAGTGGAGCGAGACCAAACTAGTTATATTGTTCCATGTGACCCGTTGGATGAACCTTACGCACGGGAAGAAATAGAAAGGATTGAGAGGACGAAAACGCTTGCAATGAAGAAATTTTCATATTCATCACCCTCGAGATGTCTTGATGGCTGAACATTTGGTGCATGTTGGAAGTGTTTGTATGCCATCCGAGTACTCAACACCGGTATCTAGACGGAGTCCCTGGTATGTCGCAGCCATCGCAACCTGTATTGTCATCTGGTTATCAGGGCATTCTCCGTGATCGAAATGGAAGAACATTCCATGGAGGGCGAAGGACTGTTAATTTCGCGAGACTCTCCTGCCTCCCAAGCTATTAATTCTAACATTGATGGTTTGCACTGTCAAATCATTCTTCTTTGCAAGCGATAAACACACTGGAAGGACAATATACGTATCTGGTTTTAACTACTGGGTTTGCTTGGTTATAGACATGAGAGATCTATTCCTTATGAAGCGTCTTCTCTTCGGAGCTCTTACAACACTGGTCATAACGGCTCTTACAACACGCTTGGGCAGCAAAATTTTCAGAGCTCTCAAAATGCGAGGAAGGTATAATAGTAGCCAACATGATGATGAAGATGTGGGTGGGAACGCTGGTTATGTGGTTACTCCCTTTCGGAATTCATGATTCGGTCCCCACGTGTTTGTGCTACGCCGCGGTATCACCAGAGGAATTATGGTGAACAGCAGGTACGATTTAACACGAGTCTGTCACAAGGCACATATAATAGAGGATCAACGGCAGGGCTTTCACAAAGTCAACCTTTGCATCATGGAAATCATCGCCCCTTCCTCTCAATTAGAGATTCGACGCGAGGCTGAGATTGATATGATGGAGTGGGTGCGAAAGTATTTACCAGCGCAATTTGGAAGAAGGTATCCTACTATTTTATGCCACTGGTTTTCCATTTTATTTAATCATTTTAAATAATGTTTTTGCTATGTTGTGATTTTGTTTCGTTGTGCAGCCCAAGAATTGTTGAGCACAAGGGGAAGATGGGCCACTCACGAAATTTTGGGTTGTCAATGCAACTTTGGTGGTTATGTTCATGACTACGTTATGAATGTATTTGCTGCCTGCTTGTAATGGAAGAGCAGTATGACAACAGTGTCTTATTTAATCAACAGTGTCCCCAGTGCCTAAAGTACATAATGTATAGTGAGAGTGTAGTAAGTTTTTACTCTTTTTATTTATTTATTAAATATGGATATTTTCTACTTTTTTATGGATAATTGTTTGGCAGAATGGTAAAATGTGTGTATTTTTTTTCTCTCTCTACTCTGCTAGAGGGCATTCAGGGAATTGGGTGCTGATCCGAACGCACTTGAAGAATTACATTATGAAGCCTAATTTACCCTGCGAGGATATATCACTTTGATGTTGTGAGTATTTTGTTTTTATGATATTTGTATCTTGAATATATACATTGTCTAGTATGCCACAAGTTTTTCCTTTGATGTTTTATAACTGAATTTGGTTTCAAGCTGCTATTTCAACTCTTGTGCAATCTGTTTGATTTTTTGTATTTTAAAAATTAAATTTGTCCTTTTAATTTTATTTTTTTAGGTATATTAAAAATTTGGTTGTTTTTCGGGTAATTCTTCCTGTTAGAGATAATCACTTTTGGATTGTGGTTGTCGCTAATTTCGCCCGATTAGCGGTTTGAGACATATTGTCCTTATTATGATGCTACTTGTAGCGAGAAAATATTGCATTATTTGTTATTGATAACTTCAAGAAGGCTTATACGGCGGACATATTACTACGAGCGTTATGATATTTATAACTTTCGGGTGATGCCTGCCCAAATTGTTTCGACAACATCAATGAGTAAGTAAAATTTTAAGAGATTGTATTTATCGGTGTGTTTCTATGTGTCTTTGTTTTGTTACTGTGGTAATCCATATAGTTTTATTTTCTTGATCTTACTCAATACTTGTTTTTAGGAACGACTGCGGACCTCAAGCTATGAAAGTAATTCTTCAACATTGCGGTGGTTTCCGGCATAAGATAAGAGAAGTAAGTCTTTGTCTATATTTTTCTTTGCAAATGTAATTGTTGGTCCGCATATAATTTTCATTTGTTAATTGCGGAATGATGTTATCAAGCTGCGTGAGCAGTGGCGTTCTATATGCTAACTTTCCAAGGTAATGCAAAGAAAATGCCTGCGAGTCATTGATATAATGAGAAAGCATGCAAGACGGTGAATGTTGCTCGATAAGGAGATACAAACCATTTCGGAAAGAAACATGTTTCTCTGTTTGTATTCCGACAGATATCATTGATTCTCCGTTATGGTTCTATTTATATTTTAGTTTGTGCTTTTACTATTTGTAAGTGAACCCAAGAATCTCCTGTTTTGTCTTTGTCACCTTGTGTTGAACATTTGTGGTTTCCTTTTACGGCATATATTTTTCCGTACTTGTACTCTTATGTCTTACGTACTTGATATTTGCTTCTCGATGTACTTACCTCTTTATTGTGACTGTGAGACACTTACTATTCCTTGCTATGTTTCCCTCAAGTTATGTAGATGTTATTTTCCCGTATTCGAATTGTACTTTGTTGTTTGTTTGTTGCTTGTAGTTAATACTTGTGTTTGCAGTTTATATTCTAGCTTGTATTTTAGCTGTATTTGTACTCTTGTATATTATGTACCTAGGACTTTTGTGTTGTTGTACTTACGCTCTGTACCTTCATGCACCCATCACCGCTATCTTGTACACACCTTACACACACGTACGTTCCATCGAGAACCTAGAATTTGCAGACAAATATAAAGAAACAGTCATGTTTTGCTCTTGCTGCCTAAACTGTACTCGTGCACCTTTCACCGATGTACTCCACCCTGCTGGCACATGTTCATTCCCAGAGAACCATAAAACATGCGGAGAACATAGGGAAACACTCCTGTGCTCCTCTTGCTAACGAAGCTGTACTTGTGAACCTTTCAGCTCTGTACTCGACACACCTTGCACCTGTACTTTCTTGAATAATCCAAAATTTGCAGACAAATATAGAAAAACAGTCATGTGTTCCTGTTCTTTGGCTAACACTGTACTCGTGCGCCCTTCACAGCCTGTAATCGACCTTCTTGGCACATGTCCATTCGAGAGTAACAAAAAACATGCGGGAAACATAGGGAAACAATACTGTACCCCTCTTCCTAACGAAGCTGTACTCGTGCACCCATCACTGCTGTACTCGATACACCTTACACCTGTACCTTCTTGCAGAACACAAAATTTCAGACAAATATAGAGAAACAGTTATGTACTGCTTTTGCTGCCTAATATGTACTCGTGCGCCTTTAACCGCTGTACTCGACACTGCTGGTGCATGTCCCTTTCCAAAGAACCATAAAACATGCGGAGAACATAGGGAAACACTCCTGTGCTCCTCTTGCTAACGAAGCTGTACTTGTGAACCCTTCACCTCTTGTCTTGGACACACCTTACACTGTACTTTCTTGAATAACCCGGAATTTGCGGACAAATATAGAAAAACAGTCATGTGTTCCTCTTGCTGCCTAAGATGTACTTGTGTGCCTTTAACATTGTACTCGACCACTGTCAGCGCATGTCCCTTTCCCAAAGAACAAACAACGTGCGAGAGAAAGAGGGAAACACTCCTGTACTTATCTTGCTAACGAAGCTGTACTCGTGCGCCCATTACCGCTGTACTCGACAAACCTTACACCTGTACCTTCTTGCAGAACCCAAAATTTGCAGACAGAATTAGTGAAACAGTCATTTATTCCTCTTGCTGCCTAAAGCTTGTACTCGTGCGCATTTCATCTCTCGTACTCGGCTGAAATTTTACATGGGGAACTATTGAGTACTATTGGCTAATAGTTTTTCAAGACTTGTTTTGTGTAATTGTTCCGCGATAGAAATGTACTTTATTCTTGATAGGTGCTGTGCTTATGCCTTTTGTCGTTGTACTTACGCCTTGAAATGTGGCGTTCTTGGGACTCTTCTGTCGTTGTACTTTCGTTTTTTTTTGAGAGAACTTTCGTTTTGTTTTTGTATGACGGGGAACATTCACGAGTTCTTTGGTACCACTTTGATGCATGTGGCGGTGATTGAATTTATTAATAAAATAATGAGCGAAGTAATGCGCATGTTGCATGGGGAGCCGGAAACGATTAGTCAATAATCTACTTACTTCTCATTAAATTTGCACTTGGTGGCTGGTGCCGTGGAGCGTGGGATAGTCCTGCGCAGTGAGATTCTTTCCTTTCGCATTCCCGACTTTTCTTTTACTTTTACTCACTGATGAGTGGGCCAACATAAAGTGGGTTCCGCGTGTTAGTGACTTGAAGCCACTCTATGGTATGTAAAATGGCGCCGTTCGGTCGTCGTACTAGAAGCATTTGGTGGTTTGCTGTAACACCCCAAATTTTTGCAACCTTGTTTATTTGTCCAAAGTGCAAAAATCAGGGGGAACAAAAACTTTTTAAGTTTTGCTTGTGCTGTCATGTGTTTGGTTGATATGTGTCTGACTTTGTTTGATGGGTGATGTTTGTTGAATAATGTTAAGTGAAGTACCTCAACCCACATCTTCTTTTGTCGATAAAACACTCATGCTATGGACACTCTTGTATCACCTTAATCTCCTTTCTTCCAAAACATTTGAACCTTATGTCAAATAACAAAACCTCTTTTGTTTTGTCTTATGACTCAAATTTTGGATTCAAAAGATCTTGCCAAAAACCTTTTATTTTGAAGTGGCTATGGCCACCTCAGATCTTAGTATCACAAAAGAGTTTCTCCGAGTTATTTTGTTCCGAGATAAAGTATTTGCTAAATGTCTTACCCTTACTTTGTGTACCTTCAAAATTCTAGAAAAGCTTTTACATGCAGTTTGGTTGCCTAAAATAAAATGGAATGATCCAAATTTCGTTTTTACTAAAACCTTGGGTCATTCAACTCGTTCTAAAACTCTCTCCACTTTCACTATTTCAAATGAAATTTCTTATTTAGTTTGAATCAAGTAAAGACCATAGGCATCCAAAACTAAATTCTTAGACTATTTGATTTGTGATCAAATATCATGGAATTGTCATTGCCATTAATACATCTCCCTGATCTATATTTTAACATCATCACTCCATCTATGCATCATCTTGGTAGATGATCATTTGTCCAAAAAATATACAATCTCCATTCTCATCTCTATCTTCCCAAGATCATTAAACTCTTACGTTAAGGAATTCTTGGCCTCAACTCTCATTTTTCAAATCTGAAGGTTCCCTCCTTATTACGTAAAACCCTAAACCCCCATCTCCTCTCCTTTTGACTTCCAAAATATTTCTAGTTTTTATCAAACTTCTTTCAAAAGATTTTCTCTTTTAAAAGTGGGAAATGTTACTGTTATGTTTGATAATATCATTTTCCCTTCAAAAAGTATTTCTAGAAAACTATTTCCCTATTTACAAAATGCATGTTAATGGTGTATATGTCATTTCTTGCACTTTTTATTATCAAATAGTTATAAGGAAAAATTACTATGCATTCATGCAAATAAAGTATTTCTTTAACTCAAAATATTATCTTGCTCTTATCAAATTTGTTTCAAATCTAATTTATTCGAATTTCATTCAAATTTGAGCCAACTCAGAGAGCAATGATCAAAACAACTACAAATAGAATCCACATTTAAAGCGTACCAGCTATAGCTTAAACACACCTCCCTGATCAATCTGCATTCATTAGTGCGCTGGTAAAAAAAAAAGGATATTCAAGGAACAAATACCAGCATGATCATTTGATCATTACTCTCTATTTTCATCTCTAATTCTCCATTTTTATCCGTCCCTCTCCAAATCTTTTGATTAGTATACAAGTATTCATCATCTCTCTCCTGCACCGAAGCAGCGCGCCACCATGGACGTCTACACCACCAAACTAGTACAATAGCCATTTTGGATTTTCCCGTTTGGAGAAGAATGCGGCTGGGCAAAGTTCTTGAGAGAATATGACGCTGCTCCTTTTATTTTATTTCCCTCCCTCACCAAGTTGAGTCTTCGACCGAGCCCTCTCCTGCAAGACTCTCGACCCCTGTCTGGTCGAACCAAGGTCACTTGTGCGTACTCGCCACCCCCGGTGCGCGGTGAGCACGTCACCATAGACTCGTTCGGCAATCCCTACTCCACGTTCCCTTTTGGTAGCTTCCGACCACGCAAGGTGATGCTGCACGGCTCCAGCATCTCTCCCATCGTATCTCAGCCTATTCGTCCGCCATCTAAGCATCGTCCTAGACGCTGCTTTCGACAAGACGTTTCATCGAGCGCCCTCCCCACCCGAGTGTCCACTCGCGCGCCCACACCCCCAAGCAACACCAGGGCAACGACTAAACTCCAAACCACTGCCCCACGAGCTCTGGCATGCCCCAGCCCCGGCCCTTCTTTCTTGCCGCCTGCGCCGGCGTGCTTGTCCGTTCGTGGTCAGACAGGGAAACGTCTCCCCCGTGCCAGAACCTGCGCCCGGGATACGTCGCCTCACCTTTCGCTGCAATCTGCACACTCCCGAGGCCACTCCTGCACCTCACGCCGTCTTGCCGTCCTTGACCGCCCATGGTCACCAGGACGGTGTCATGCCAACGCGTTCCCGACAATACGGTGCTCTCCGGTCCCATTCCAACGCTGCACACCTTGACGGCGTCGTGCTGTCAGCTCGATCTTAATGCCTATCTCCTCCTCCTCGACCTTTCCTTGTCACCTTGTATCTATAGAGCAAATGCCGCAGCCCCACGAACACCACTCCAGCCCGTGCACCGGAGGCTGTTCCAGCGAGGCGAGCATGCGAGCAGATGAGCTCCACACTCCTTGCCGTGCATGTTGGCACCGCCGTCCGGCCCTATCGCGCGTTAGCACGTCACCTCCATGGTCGACCAAGCCCCGCCGCAGTACACCTCCGCCTCAGCTAAAAAGGGACCCCGAGTCCAGCTTTTCCTCTCTCACCACCTCACTTGCTCATCTCTCCCTCCCTCAGAACACTCCTCGGATGAAGCCCTGCTCCATCTCCCTCCCTTTTTGCGAGGAAAGCCGGAAGCAACGTGCCGAAGTGCTCGCGAGGAGGCCATCTTCGTCAAGAACTGATCGCGGCACCTCCATCCCCATCATCGAGGAGCGTCGGGTGACCACCGTCGACGGAGCTCTGTCCGTGCGTGCGCGGCGGTCGCACATGCACGTGTACGCCGTCGTCCGGGAGCCCGCCGGCGAGTCCGAGACGACATGCAAGGTCTTCGCGCGACCGTCCCTCGTGAAGCCTCCGTCTTCCCTCTCTGCTCCTTATATCCTCCCTGACTTCTTGTCCCCTTTGCCCTTTCCCTGTATGGCTGTATACCTGACCTTGCATCGCACTCTCTCTCTCTCTCCGCCAGGATCACGCCGGAAGGCCACCGTCGATGGAGACCGTCCGCGCCGTCACGTGCCTGCTCGTCCGGGGCACTAGTGTAACTCGCCTCGAGTTTCGCCGCACTTCTCCACGTCTTCCCCTTCGTCCCGAGCCCGGCAACGTGCTCGCGCGCGACGTCACCGTCGCCTGGAGTTCGCCCGCGCGTCCTAGCGACCAAGTGAAGCAGAGTAGCAGACGCACGCCGCCGCGCCGTCTTCCACGTCGCGGCCTTCGTCTCCGACCACCTCCCTCGGTGAGCCCCGCCTCCCTTTGCGTCCTGCATCGCGGCTGCGCCGCCAGCCTCGCGTCGCCGGCTCACCTCCGATCGGCGCGTCGGGCGTCGTCGCTGCATGCATGCGTCACGCGCGTGGCCAGCATCTGGTCGAACCGCCTGGGCAGTGGACGGGTGTGTGGCCACCGAACCGGGCCGGCCCAGCACTGTGCTGGCCGGATCCGTTGGCTGCGGCCCGTTTTGCCCTTTCCCTTTTGGTTTCTCTGTGGATATTTCTACTGATAGATCTGTGTAGCTTTAAATCCATTAAAAATTCCACACTTG
The DNA here is from genome assembly GCF_022539505.1 of Lolium rigidum. Taxonomy (NCBI): domain Eukaryota; kingdom Viridiplantae; phylum Streptophyta; class Magnoliopsida; order Poales; family Poaceae; genus Lolium; species Lolium rigidum. The sequence continues at coordinate 226,210,141 of NC_061514.1, forward strand.
ATTAAAAATTCGAGATTCAAAATTATTCCTTCTCCACAACAAAATCTTGACCACCTCCAGTTGCATGCAGGTTAATTTCTGCTATTAATATTTAATGGTATTTACTATTCTGAAATGATGCTTTTACAGTGTTTAATTTATTGTGGTAGTTGTGTAAATCTTTTTGGTGTGAAACAAATTTTGTTGCACAGTAATGTTCAATAGATTTATTTTCGTATAGGTCCCACCTTCAGGAGTTTCCTAAATATTTGTTGGTTGATAAAACTAGATCTGGCCAGTAAGCCATTTCTTGATTTTTAGTTTGATAATAAAAACTGTTTCTAAATCAAAACCAACTCCCAGTGATTTACATCACATTGTGCTATCTATGTGCCAGAGGGAATATTTTTTGTGAACTCTAGATTATTTCTAGAATTTTTAAAAGCAAAACACCTCCCTTTTTCAGTATAAAAAATTCTAGAAATTATTTTACAACTCAGAAAAATACCAAACCAGTTTTGATACTTCACATTTGATAGTACCTATCTAGTGGCATGGTTGTTTATGGTTTGATATGCTCTGATACATGTGCGCCTTGAAAGTGGATTGCTCTAGTTTCGGCTTTGTTAAAATCTTTAAAATTAATTGAAAACGTATTTGTGTATGATTACAGTGCAAGTATGTTCTACATGTTAATAGCTTCCAGTAGAGGTGTTGCATGTATTTTTGTGATTCACATAAAGATTTAGGCCAATTATTTGGTCCCAAAGTCATTTCTGGTTTTATAAAAATCATAACTACTATTTTAAAAACCCATATTGAGTGAATCCAATTTCTGTAGCTTTATAAAGTCAAGCTTTATTCTCTGTGATTTTATCAAATTTTTATGTGCATTATTCTAAAGTGTCTTGTTAAATTGATGCTAGTGCTTATTTTACCCATAGGGAAATTGTGTTGTTTTTTTTAAAATGATTTTTAATGAACCCTGGCACCAGACCCTACTGGTGGTTTCCAAAGGTCATTAGCCACCTTTGTTTGGGAAGGTTATGATTTGTTGCGAGGTAGAACCTTTTTAGTTAATAGGTGTTATATTAAGGCATTTTCTAGTAACGGTAAAGCTAGTCATTTTATAAATAAAATGACCATCTTGCCATAGGTGTTGTTTGTTTGATGTGATTAGTGCCTCTGATTGAGTGGGTTGCTACTAGTTGTGTGTATGTGTTTGATGCTACGGCTATATGTTGATCGTTCGCCTTTTCTTTTGCGACGTTAGAATGCGATCACTATGGGAGAAGAATGAGAGGATCTCGGTGAGGATCTCAAAGAGGAAGGAAAAGCAGAGGTTCGTGAAGAACAAGTCCAGGGACAAATAGCCAACCAAGGCAAGCCACCTCTTGATGCATCTCTGATCCTATATATATTCTTGCTCTTGCATTATGACAGGTTTTATAAAGTGCATGTCTTTTATTTATTATGTCGGTGGTTAGTGCAACCCGGACTTTTATTAATCCACCCTTAGGGTGCAGCCCTCGTTGGTACCTACTGATCACACCTTTATTAGTTATATGGTGCTTACCACCTTATCACCCTTGTCGCCTCTTTTCAAAAGAGAAATGGGACTATAGCTCGGGAGCCCTTTTGAAAAAGGTTTGTGAAAAAGTTTTCAAGAAAGGAAATTCTTCGAAAACCTTGGAATGGGGTAGCCCTGCCCAAGTGTGATTTTACGAAAGACAAAAAGGTTTATGAAAGATATTGCTGGAGGCAAAGGGAGATGAAAAGTTGTTTTTGAAAAACCTTGGTGACCATAGTACGAAACCGGACCTAGCCGGTACAACCACATTACCCTTTAGTGGGACGGGGCGTAGCGTAGTAGTTTGTCTCGCCTTAGTTTGGGTCACTGCAAGTGTAGTGGCAGTCCGACCATGGACGCTTCGGCCAGGGGTTCTTCCCATGAGAAGGGACGCAACCCATTTTCCTGTTTAGGTACGCGGGGTACAACTTATGAGCTCCCATTGAAAGATGCCTAAGTGGTTGGATGGCATTCCGGAGGGTCGGGTGTCGGGGACTTTGCAACTCCTGGGTAAACGGCATCCGGACTGCGGGTGTTGGGAGGTACAACTCATTCGGCATGTCTTAGGCTAAGGCGAGCAAGCGAAAAACTACGATCGGTTATCCGAGCCTCGCGTTTTGACGCTTGGCGAACCAGGGATGATCCCGGCGGATTTATCGGATCTTGTGGGGAAAGTGTACAACCTCTGCGAGTGTAAATCTATTCGAATAGCCGTGTCCGCGGTTATGGACATGGGAATGGCGGTACGTGGCATTAAAGGAAGGTTTTGGTTTATAAAAGTGTTTTCTCAAAAATGTTTTGGGAAAGGAGTACCAGTGGGACTGGTGGAAAATGTACCTGAGAGGTACGGTGGAAATTTGGAAAGGTTTTGACGGCCATTTGAGATGGCCGGAAAGGAAATTGGGTCACCCGTACCTATTAGTCTCGCAAACAAAATGGTTTACAAAAGGTTTTTTAACAAAGATATAGAGATGTCATACTCTCGAGAGGAACCACCTCTCGCTCCTTGTACGCCCTAGTTAGTGCCTATTCCTTGCTACTGCCAAATTTCATATCCTTTACTTCTCTCTAAGGTGGTTTGCGAGTACAATTCATAATGTACTCATGGCTTTGTCCCTGGCTATTTACTTGGCCAGACTTGGTGGGGTTCAACAAATGAAGAAGGAGTTGACGACATCTATGCGAGCTAGGCACGTCTTCCCAGTCAGTTGCCTGTAGGGTTATGGCATGACTTGGGCCATGCGAACTCTTTCGTCTGAAGTATTTCCGCTGTGTGGTTGTTAATCTCTTGCCATTGAGGCTCTTATGTAAGTATTGGTCATGTGACCGTTGTAATCTTTTATTCGGTGCTTGTAATGGATGTTGTATTTGATACCAGTTCGGATATGCTTTCACGACACACTGATCATGGGATCGTGAATGTGTATGCATAACGGGTGTTTCGGACAGCTAGTCCGGGGCACCACAGAGCTGGTATCAGAGCCATCCTGACTGTAGGAGCCCTTAGTTAGCATGGACGTCAGTTAGGAAAATACTACTTTGGTAAAACTATTTACGAAAGTTATTTTCCTAAGTAATCAGAAGCTTCGCTTCTATTTTTCTTACCTCTTCAAAAGCTTCTCATTCTTACCTCGCTCTCTGATTTCTAAAGACTTTGGAAACTTCTTACTCTACTATCTCATCCTCTTCCAAAAATAGATGTTGGACGATATCCCCAACTCGGACTCGGAGACTCGAAGTCGAAGATGCATCAACCCTTCAGGAAGTCTCAAATATCTCCGACTGCAGCTACTGAAGATTGGATGGCGACTCGGCAGTACGCGTATAGGAATAATAAGAGCATGTCTTTGTTCGTCGCGAAAGTCTGTCAAGGAGTTGACCTTGTTCCTCTTTGGACTTGCACTTTTGCAGTCGTCAGGGATCAAGCCCTCAGTTTCTTGACTAGTAATTTTTAGGTTTATCGCGGAAGTTGTTGACCCTGGGCACTTCAGCAATTACCCTCCGAAGACCTCACGTCCCAGGGATGTTGAGACCAGAAGATTCTACACAGCAATTGCCTCTGCCTCAACATCGACGACTCAACACCAGACCTGCTTCACCACCACCGACACTGAAGATCTATGTTGAAGTCGATATCAGCAAGATGAAGATGTCTACATCTCTGACCAACCCAAGCCTATAGGATGGATAGGACAAACTCAATTGCTTCGATTGAGCTACCTCTGCGTATTAGGTATCCTTGGGTACTTGAAATATCTCGTGTGGTTTTCATGATTGCTTGTGGTGTTGTGAAATTCCTGCTTGAGTGCTTGTGATTGCTTGTTGTGTGTATGCTTGTTTTGGCCTTTCGGCCGGAAAACCCTTTTTTTGTGGTAACCTTGTCTAGGAGACCGCCCTAAGATATATATTTTTCTTCGCATCCGCTCAAGTTTCTCGTAGAGATTTTTAACTGTAATTGGCGAAGTAAATGGGAAACCCTAACTCTAACTTGGGTAACCGCTAGATGCAACCCCGTTTTCCCCGAAATTTCCCAACTCCAATCCGACATTCAACTCAAGAGACCCTGCGATGGCAACGAAGAAGAAGCCAGTACCTTCAAGATCGACTGCAAATCCACGAGAAGATGAAACCCTACTAATTTTTTTCTTTTCAAACCATAGAGCATAATCGCGCTAACCTCGAGGTATCTTCTTAAAACCACCCTCTAACGCACCATCTAACCAGCTGAAGGATGATAGCATCGACGCCAAGTTACTCTACAAGGGCCATGTGGTCCTCTTCAAGTGAAGCCTTTGAAGACAATTCAAGACTCATGATTTGGTGTACTTTAGTCAACAACAACCCTAAGGATGAAGACTGTTTTGACTACTGTTGTTGCTGCTTTATGTGAAGACCCAATAGGAGTTTCGCTGACTTACTAACTTAACGAGCGCCTTACAAGGTAGTAAACACCGTGCCCACCTCCTGAAGTTCTGGCCTGGACTTCGCCCCCCTGAAGATTCTTCAACTCAAGACGGGAGATCAATGACTTCTTCAGAAGCGTTCTACAGAACCCCATGGCTAAAGCTCTGAGTTTTTCCAAGAACCGCCGATGAACAATCTTAAGGGTGGAAGACTTCGTCTTCCACTAAACTTTTAAAGCTAACTCTGAAAACTTTCAACCTTTCTAATAGCACTGTTTGGATGCTCTAACCCTCGAAGAATCATGAACCCCTCGAAGATTGTTAGGAAGCTACAGATCTAAGACCGGCATGGAGAAGTCAACCTCTTCACGAATTTTTCCCTCGGTGGAAATCTATCATGTCTCTCAAAAGCTGAAGTTCTGATCTTCAAACAACGGCACGTCTACCAGAAGTTGGAGTCTAACTTAGATTAACCTATAAAGCATTTCTAGTCCTACGCTTAGTAATCTCGGGACGAGATTATTTTAAGGGTGGAAGGTCTGTAACACCCCAAATTTTTGCAACCTTGTTTATTTGTCCAAAGTGCAAAAATCAGGGGGAACAAAAACTTTTTAAGTTTTGCTTGTGCTGTCATGTGTTTGGTTGAAATGTGTCTGACTTTGTTTGATGGGTGATGTTTGTTGAATAATGTTAAGTGAAGTACCTCAACCCACATCTTCTTTTGTCGATAAAACACTCATGCTATGGACACTCTTGTATCACCTTAATCTCCTTTCTTCCAAAACATTTGAACCTTATGTCAAATAACAAAACCTCTTTTGTTTTGTCTTATGACTCAAATTTTGGATTCAAAAGATCTTGCCAAAAACCTTTTATTTTGAAGTGGCTATGGCCACCTCAGATCTTAGTATCACAAAAAGAGTTTCTCCAGTTATTTTGTTCTGAGATAAAGTATTTGCTAAATGTCTTACCCTTACTTTGTGTACCTTCAAAATTCTAGAAAAGCTTTTACATGCAGTTTGGTTGCCTAAAATAAAATGGAATGATCCAAATTTCGTTTTTACTAAAACCTTGGGTCATTCAACTCGTTCTAAAACTCTCTCCACTTTCACTATTTCAAATGAAATTTCTTATTTAGTTTGAATCAAGTAAAGACCATAGGCATCCAAAACTAAATTCTTAGACTATTTGATTTGTGATCAAATATCATGGAATTGTCATTGCCATTAATACATCTCCCTGATCTATATTTTAACATCATCACTCCATCTATGCATCATCTTGGTAGATGATCATTTGTCCAAAAAATATACAATCTCCATTCTCATCTCTATCTTCCCAAGATCATTAAACTCTTCTGTTAAGGAATTCTTGGCCTCAACTCTCATTTTTCAAATCTGAAGGTTCCCTCCTTATTACGTAAAACCCTAAACCCCCATCTCCTCTCCTTTTGACTTCCAAAATATTTCTAGTTTTTATCAAACTTCTTTCAAAAGATTTTCTCTTTTAAAAGTGGGAAATGTTACTGTTATGTTTGATAATATCATTTTTCCCTTCAAAAAGTATTTCTAGAAAACTATTTCCCTATTTACAAAATGCATGTTAATGGTGTATATGTCATTTCTTGCACTTTTTATTATCAAATAGTTATAAGGAAAAATTACTATGCATTCATGCAAATAAAGTATTTCTTTAACTCAAAATATTATCTTGCTCTTATCAAATTTGTTTCAAATCTAATTTATTCGAATTTCATTCAAATTTGAGCCAACTCAGAGGCAATGATCAAAACAACTACAAATAGAATCCACATTTAAAGCGTACCAGCTATAGCTTAAACACACCTCCCTGATCAATCTGCATTCATTAGTGCGCTGGTAAAAAAAAAAGGATATTCAAGGAACAAATACCAGCATGATCATTTGATCATTACTCTCTATTTTCATCTCTAATTCTCCATTTTTATCCGTCCCTCTCCAAATCTTTTGATTAGTATACAAGTATTCATCATCTCTCTCCTGCACCGAAGCAGCGCGCCACCATGGACGTCTACACCACCAAACTAGTACAATAGCCATTTTGGATTTTCCCGTTTGGAGAAGAATGCGGCTGGGCAAAGTTCTTGAGAGAATATGACGCTGCTCCTTTTATTTTATTTCCCTCCCTCACCAAGTTGAGTCTTCGACCGAGCCCTCTCCTGCAAGACTCTCTGACCCCTGTCTGGTCGAACCAAGGTCACTTGTGCGTACTCGCCACCCCCAGTGCGCGGTGAGCACGTCACCATAGACTCGTTCGGCAATCCCTACTCCACGTTCCCTTTTGGTAGCTTCCGACCACGCAAGGTGATGCTGCACGGCTCCAGCATCTCTCCCATCGTATCTCAGCCTATTCGTCCGCCATCTAAGCATCGTCCTAGACGCTGCTTTCGACAAGACGTTTCATCGAGCGCCCTCCCCACCCGAGTGTCCACTCGCGCGCCCACAACCCCCAAGCAACACCAGGGCAACGACTAAACTCCAAACCACTGCCCCACGAGCTCTGGCATGCCCCAGCCCCGGCCCTTCTTTCTTGCCGCCTGCGCCGGCGTGCTTGTCCGTTCGTGGTCAGACAGGGAAACGTCTCCCCCGTGCCAGAACCTGCGCCCGGGATACGTCGCCTCACCTTTCGCTGCAATCTGCACACTCCCGAGGCCACTCCTGCACCTCACGCCGTCTTGCCGTCCTTGACCGCCCATGGTCACCAGGACAGTGTCATGCCAACGCGTTCCCGACAATACAGTGCTCTCCAGTCCCATTCCAACGCTGCACACCTTGACGGCGTCGTGCTGTAGCTCGATCTTAATGCCTATCTCCTCCTCCTGACCTTTCCTTGTCACCTTGTATCTATAGAGCAAATGCCGCAGCCCCCCGAACACCACTCCAGCCCGTGCACTGGAGGCTGTTCCAGCAGGCGAGCATGCGAGCAGTGAGCTCCACACTCCTTGCCGTGCATGTTGGCACCGCCGTCCGGCCCTATCGCGCGTTAGCACGTCACCTCCATGGTCGACCAAGCCCCGCCGCAGTACACCTCCGCCTCAGCTAAAAAGGGACCCCGAGTCCAGCTTTTCCTCTCTCACCACCTCACTTGCTCATCTCTCCCTCCCTCAGAACACTCCTCGGATGAAGCCCTGCTCCATCTCCCTCCCTTTTTGCGAGGAAAGCCGGAAGCAACGTGCCGAAGTGCTCGCGAGGAGGCCATCTTCGTCAAGAACTGATCGCGGCACCTCCATCCCCATCATCGAGGAGCGTCGGGTGACCACCGTCGACGGAGCTCTGTCCGTGCGTGCGCGGCGGTCGCACATGCACGTGTACGCCGTCGTCCGGGAGCCCGCCGGCGAGTCCGAGACGACATGCAAGGTCTTCGCGCGACCGTCCCTCGTGAAGCCTCCGTCTTCCCTCTCTGCTCCTTATATCCTCCCTGACTTCTTGTCCCCTTTGCCCTTTCCCTGTATGGCTGTATACCTGACCTTGCATCGCACTCTCTCTCTCTCTCTCTGCCCAGGATCACGCCGGAAGGCCACCGTCGATGGAGACCGTCCGCGCCGTCACGTGCCTGCTCGTCCGGGGCACTAGTGTAACTCGCCTCGAGTTTCGCCGCACTTCTCCACGTCTTCCCCTTCGTCCCGAGCCCGGCAACGTGCTCGCGCGCGACGTCACCGTCGCCCGGAGTTCGCCGCGCGTCCTAGCGACCAAGTGAAGCGAGTAGCGAGACGCACGCCGCCGCGCGCGTCTTCCACGTCGCGGCCTTCGTCTCCGACCACCCCCTCGGTGAGCCCCGCCTCCCTTCGCGTCCTGCACCGCGGCTGCGCCGCCAGCCTCGCGTCGCCAGCTCACCTCCGATCGGTGCGTCGGGTGCCGTCGTTGCACGCATGCAGCATGCCGTCACGCGCGTGGCCATCTCCTGGTCGAACCGCCTGGGCAGTGGACGGTTGTGTGCCCACCGAACCGGGCTGGCCCAGCATTGTGCTGGCCGGATCCGTTGGCTGCGGCTCGTTTCACCCTTTTTTTCTCTGTGGATATTTCTACTGATAGATCTGTGTAGCTTTAAATCCATTGAAAATTCCACACTTGATTAAATTTCGAGATTCAAAATTCTTTCTGCTCCTCAACAAAATCTTGACCACCTCCAGTTGCATGCATGTTAATTTCTGGTACTAATATTTACTGGTATTTAATATTCTGAAATGATGCTTTTACAGTGTTTAATTTATTGTGGTAGTTGTGTAAATCTTTTTGGTGTGAAACAAATTTTGTTGCACACTACTGTTCAATAGATTTATTTTCGTATAGGTCTCACCTTCTGGAGTTTTCTAAATATCGGTTGGTTGATAAAACTAGATCTGGCCAGTAAGCCATTTCTTGATTTTTAGTTTGATAATAAAAGCTGTTTTTGAATCAAAACCAACTCCCAGTGATTTATATCACATTTTTCTTTCTATGTGCCAGAGGTAATATTTTTGTGAACTCTAGATTATTTCTAGAATTTTTGAAAACAAAACACCTCCCTTTTTCAGTATAAAAAATTCTAGAAATTATTTTACAACTCAGAAAAATACCAAACCAGTTTTGATACTTCACATTTGATAGTACCTATCCAGTGGCATGGTTGGTTATGGTTTGATATGCTCTGATACATGTGTGCCTTGAAAGTGGACTGCTCTAGTTTTGGCTTTGTTAAAATCTTTAAATTTAATTGAAAGCTTATTTTTGTATGCTTCCAGTGCAAGTGTGTTATACATGTTAATAGATTCCAGTATAGGTGCTGCATGTATTTTTGTGACTCACAAAAAGATTTAGGCCAATTATTTGGTCCCTAAGTCATTTACGGTTTTATAAAAATCATAACTACTATTTTAAAAACCCATATTGAGTGAATCCAATTTACTGTAGCTTTATAAAGTCAAGCTTTATTCTCTCGTGATTTTATCAAATTTTTATGTGCATTATTCTAAAGTGTCTTGTTAAATTGATGCTAGTGCTTATTTTACCCATAGGGAAATTGTGTTGTTTTTTTTAAAATGATTTTTAATGAACCACGGCACCAGACCCTACTGGTGGTTTCCAAAGGTCATTAGCCACCTTTGTTTGGGAAGGTTATGATTTGTTGCGAGGTAGAACCTTTTTAGTTAATAGGTGTTATATTAAGGCATTTTCTAGTAACGGTAAAGCTAGTCATTTTATAAATAAAATGACCATCTTGCCATAGGTGTTGTTTGTTTGATGTGATTAGTGCCTCCGATTGAGTGGGTTGCTACTAGTTGTGTGTATGTGTTTGATGCTACGGCTATATGTTGATCGTTCGCCTTTTCTTTTGCGACGTTAGAATGCGATCACTATGGGAGAAGAATGAGAGGATCTCGGTGAGGATCTCAAAGAGGAAGGAAAAGCAGAGGTTCGTGAAGAACAAGTCCAGGGACAAATAGCCAACCAAGGCAAGCCACCTCTTGATGCATCTCTGATCCTATATATATTCTTGCTCTTGCATTATGACAGGTTTTATAAAGTGCATGTCTTTTATTTATTATGTCGGTGGTTAGTGCAACCCGGACTTTTATTAATCCACCCTTAGGGTGCAGCCCTCGTTGGTACCTACTGATCACACCTTTATTAGTTATATGGTGCTTACCACCTTATCACCCTTGTCGCCTCTTTTCAAAAGAGAAATGGGACTATAGCTCGGGAGCCCTTTTGAAAAAGGTTTGTGAAAAAGTTTTCAAGAAAGGAAATTCTTCGAAAACCTTGGAATGGGGTAGCCCTGCCCAAGTGTGATTTTACGAAAGACAAAAAGGTTTATGAAAGATATTGCTGGAGGCAAAGGGAGATGAAAAGTTGTTTTTGAAAAACCTTGGTGACCATAGTACGAAACCGGACCTAGCCAGTACAACCACATTACCCTTTAGTGGGACGGGGCGTAGCGTAGTAGTTTGTCTCGCCTTAGTTTGGGTCCTGCAAGTGTAGTGGCAGTCCGACCATGGACGCTTCGACCGGGGTTCTTCCCATGAGAAGGGACGCAACCCATTTTCCTGTTTAGGTACGCGGGGTACAACTTATGAGCTCCCATTGAAAGATGCCTAAGTGGTTGGATGGCATTCCGGAGGGTCGGGTGTCGGGGACTTTGCAACTCCTGGGTAAACGGCATCCCGGACTCTGGTGTTGGGAGGTACAACTCATTCGGCATGTCTTAGGCTAAGGCGAGCAAGCGAAAAACTACGATCGGTTATCCGAGCCTCGCGTTTTGACGCTTGGCGAACCAGGGATGATCCCGGCGGATTTATCGGATCTTGTGGGGAAAGTGTACAACCTCCGCGAGTGTAAATCTATTCGAATAGCCGTGTCCGCGGTTATGGACATGGGAATGGCGGTACGTGGCATTAAAGGAAGGTTTTGGTTTATAAAAGTGTTTTCTCAAAAATGTTTTGGGAAAGGAGTACCAGTGGGACTGGTGGAAAATGTACCTGAGAGGTACGGTGGAAATTTGGAAAGGTTTTGACGGCCATTTGAGATGGCCGGAAAGGAAATTGGGTCACCCGTACCTATTAGTCTGCAAACAAAATGGTTTACAAAAAGGTTTTTTAACAAAGATATAGAGATGTCATACTCTCGAGAGGAACCACCTCTCGCTCCTTGTCGCCCTAGTTAGTGCCTATTCCTTGCTACTGCCAAATTTCATATCCTTTACTTCTCTCTAAGGTGGTTTGCGAGTACAATTCATAATGTACTCATGGCTTTGTCCCTGGCTATTTACTTGGCCAGACTTGGTGGGGTTCAACAAATGAAGAAGGAGTTGACGACATCTATGCGAGCTAGGCACGTCTTCCCGATCGGTTGCTCGTAGGGTTATGGCATGACTTGGGCCATGCGAACTCTTTCGTCTGAAGTATTTCCGCTGTGTGGTTGTTAATCTCTTGCCATTGAGGCTCTTATGTAAGTATTGGTCATGTGACCGTTGTAATCTTTTTATTCGGTACTGTAATGGATGTTGTATTTGATACCAGTTCGGATATGCTTTCACGACACACTGATCATGGGATCGTGAATGTGTATGCATAACGGGTGTTTCGGACAGCTAGTCCGGGGCACCACATTTGCGCTCCGACTCCGCCGGTTTTATATTCTGTTCCTTCCTGATTAGGGTTTCCGTCTTCGCTCCGCTCACCCTTCCCGTCTCCGCTCCGCTCTCTGCTCACCATCTTCCCTTCCTGGTTAGGGTTTCCGTAATATGTTCATTTGTTTGTTTGTTAATTTTCCTCGTAAATTCATTCTCTAATCCTATAGATATATTGTTTCTGTTTCGGGTGTAGTTCTTATTTTGTTTCCTCTTTATTCCTCTTAGACTTTTTCTCGGACATCCTCTATTTCTCTCGCTTTCTAACTACCTCCTTTCCGTCTATTTCTTCCGGATCCGTATCTATTTCTTATTTCTAAACTGCGGTTTACATTATTTTGTTCGGTTGATTGTATGGGTCCAAATGATATTTGTTCTTTGTTTTCATTATTCTTTCTTGTGGTGTTGTAGAAGCTGGAACACACAAAGCACGGTTTGTGATGGATTCTGGTGAAGCTTCAAAAAAGTCCTTGGTTGAGGATGCAGTTGATCTCGGAGAAGCTTCAAAAAAGCCTAAGGTTGAAGATGCAGTTGATGTCGCAGATGCTTCACAGATCCGTAAGTTCGAAGATATTGCCAAGATATTTGTTTAGTTCTTATTTTTTCAGTCATCTTGCACAGGAATATACGCACTTACTAACTTTGATCCCTCTTGTTTGTAATTCAATTTTCTAGAGTTTTCGCCCAAGTACGGAACTTCCAAGGATTACAATGGATATGCTTGGAATTGATGTTGGTCCTGTCGATACAATTGGAATAGCTACGTTTAGTATAACCAGGTTTTTTACCAAGCACATTCGTTGTTGCTCATGCTTTGAGCAAGTTTCTTGGTCACACAAAGTTCCTTGCCATAGAGAACTACCATCATGGAAGTGTTCTTGTCAAGTTCCAAGATCCTAGTGACCTGCAGAAAGTTAATGGCCACATATTCAATTATGACTTTTTTGGTCCCATCCATGTCAGTCAAGTTTACTATGTTGAAGCTCAACCTACCGATTATGCAGAGGTGTTAGATGCTTTTGCATCCAAATCCAACTTCGAAGTTGTGTGTGGCAAATGGTTAAATCGTGTTGTGTTGGATATGGTTGTTTTGTAAGACTTTATTTGTGCCGTGTTGGTTATGGTTGTCTTGTAAGACTTTATTGTGTCGTGTTCGGTATGGTTATCTTGTAAGACTTTCTGTTGTTGAGTACAATGTAATGTACCATGTACGTGGTACTTGACTTTAATTATCTTCTGTTTATTGTTGTACTCACCTCGTATTTATCTATGGTTTATAGTTCAGTTTAGCTAGTATCTGTGGAATTTACACAATTAAATATGTACTATTATGGGGACTGCCGATCTGTTGTTTTTTGCTCATATTTTCGATCATCCGTGTTGTTTTATCTTTATATTTCCGTTTCTCTGCGGGGTAGGTACTGGTGCTAAGATTGTCGAGTTCATTTTTGCAGCAGAGATGAGTGCATGTGTATCTTGAATAGGAGTGCTATATAATTTCTGTTTGTTTCTTGTCAGGTTTTCTATTGTACATCGTAGGTACAGGTGGTATATCGTATGGAGTACAGTTGTTATACTGAGACGAGTACGTCTGCAGCACGAGTAGTAGTACCAGATTATATGTGGTGGTTTTCGTTGTTGATTTCGATTCTGCGGAGTAGGTACTGGTGCTAGGATTGTCGAGTTTATTTTTGCAACAGAGACGAGTGCATGTGTATCATAAATAGGAGTGCTATATAATTTCTGTTTGTTTCTTGTCAGGTTTTCTATTGTACATCGTAGGTACAGGTGGTATATCGTATGGAGTACAGTTGTTATACTCGAGACGAGTACGTCTGCAGCACGAGTAGTAGTACCAGATTATATGTGGTGGTTTTCGTTGTTGATTTCGATTCTGCGGAGTAGGTACTGGTGCTAGGATTGTCGAGTTCATTTTTGCAACAGAGACGAGTGCATGTGTATCATAAATAGGAGTGCTATATAATTTCTGTTTGTTTCTTGTCAGGTTTTCTATTGTACATCGTAGGTACAGGTGGTATATCGTATGGAGTACAGTTGTTATATCGAGACGAGTACGTCCGCAGCACGAGTAGTAGTACCAGATTATATGTGGTGGTTTTCGTTGTTGATTTCGATTCTGCGGAGTAGGTACCGGTGCTAGGATTGTCGAGTTCATTTTTGCAACAGAGACGAGTGCATGTGTATCATAAATAGGAGTGCTATATAATTTCTGTTTGTTTCTTGTCAGGTTTTCTATTGTATAACGTAGGTACAGGTGGTATATCGTATGGAGTACAGTTGTTGTACTGAGACGAGTACGTCTGCAGCACGATTAGGAGTACCAGATTATCTATGGTGGTTTTCGTTAATACTTTCGATTCTGCGGGGTAGGTATTGATGCTAAGTGTATCGTGTACATTTTTTTGTAGATACAAGTACATCTTTACCATGAATAGGAGTGCCAGATAATTTCTGTTGGTTTTCTTGTCAGGATTTCTATTGTATATCGTAGGTACAGGTGGTTTATGGTATGGAGTAGTGTTGTTGTACTGAGACGAGTACGTCCGCATCACGAGTAGGAGTATCGGATTATCTATGGTGGTTTTCGTTAATACTTTCGATTCTGCGGGGTATGTACTGATGCTAAGTGTATCGTGTACATTTTTTCAGTAGATACAAGTACATCTTTACCATGAATAGGAGTGCCAGATAATTTCGTTGGTTTTCTTGTCGGGATTTCGTTGAATAAAGTAGGTACAGGTGCTTTATTGTATCGAGTACGAGTTGTTCTACCGAGACGAGTACGTCCGCATCACGAGTAGGAGTACCAGATTTTATGTGGTGGTTTTCGTTGTTTCTTTCGATTCGCGGAGTAGGTACTGGTGTTAAGTGTATCTAGTAAATTTATGCAGTAGATACAAGTACATCTGTACCATGAATAGGAGTGCTAGATAATTTCTGTTGGTTTTCTTGTTAGGATTTATGTTGTAAAACGTAGGTACATGTGATTTATTGTGTAGAGTACAGTGGTTCTACTGAGTCGAGTACATCTGCGGCACGAGTAGGAGTACAAAATGGTTCTACTCAGACAATTACACGTTTGGGACAAAGAGGATTACTAGAATGTCTATGATGAATTTCATTAATATTCCTGCTTCCCATTTTGGTTTATTACTACTAGGTTGATTTTAGGTTAATTTACGCAACCCGCGCGAGTAGGTACGGATCGGAGAGCAACATTGTATTCCGGACGAAACACACATAATAGCTGTATAATTTAATGTAATTGGTGTACACAATAAAATATGTCCAACATATTCGGCAAATATAATACGCACATGACTTAATCTACCAGGTTATAAATAAAGCTCCATCCTTCCGTATTCTTCCTCATTCATCGTCGAAACTACAATCACTTCCTTGCAGCTTTTACCTGGCGTGTCACACATGCATTTCCTTGCACGTCCACCGTCCCTGTTGATTCTATCATTGATTGCTTGTTTTTTGGATTGTGCAACTCCCATCAACATATCAATGGTGAAGACAACATCATCTTTCCTCTCGTTGTATTGCACCGGGAGGTGCTTGATGGTAGTTTAGGCTATCCAGGTGACTCTAGGCTGGCATAGTAAAGTTTCCTCTCATACTCGTCCACCGTAATTAGATCCTCCATGTGTACAAAGTCTCTGTATTTTTCATCATCGTCAGATTCTGATTCACTGTCCCTTGGTAGTATTGCTTCATCGACAAATATAGAAAAACAGTCATGTGTTCCTCTTGCTGGCTAACCTGTACTCGTGCGCCCTTCACTGCTGTAATCGACCTCGCTGGCACATGTCCATTCGCAAGTAACAAAAAACATGCAGAAAACATAGGGAAACAATACTGTACCCCTCTTCCTAGTGAAGCTGTACTCGAGTACCCACCACTGCTGTACTTAATACACCTTACACCTGTACCTACATGTAGAATCCACAATTTGCAAAAAAAAATAGGGAAACAGTCATTTATTTCTCTTGCTGCCTAAGCTGTACTCGTGCGCTTTTCACCTCTCGTACTCGACTGAAATTTTACATGGGGAACTATTGAGTACTATTGGCTAATAGTTTTTCAAGACTTGTTTTGTGTACTTGTTCCGCGATAGAAATGTACTTTTATTCTTGATAGGTGCTTGTGCTTATGCCTTTTGTCGTTGTACTTACGCCTTGATATGTGGCGTACTTGGGACTCTTCCGTCGTTGTACTTACGCCTTGTTTTTGAATGACGGGGAACATTCACAGTTCTTTGGTACCACTTTGATGCCTGTGGCGGTGATTGAATTTATTAATAAAATAATGAGCGAGTAATGCGCATGTTGCATGGGGAACTGGAAACGATTAGTCAATAATCTACTTACTTCTCATTAAAATTGCACTCGGTGGCCGGTGCCGTGGAGCGTGGGATAGTCCTCGCCGGTGAGATTCTTTCCTTTCGCATTCCCGACTTTTCTTTTACGTTTACTCACTGATGAGTGGGCCAACATAAAGTGGGTTCCGCGTGTTAGTGACTTGAAGCCACTCTATGGTATGTAAAATGGCGCCGTTCAGTCGTCGTACTAGAAGCATCTGGTGGTTTGCGCTTCGACTCCGCCGGTTTTATATTCTGTTCCTTCCTGGTTAGGGTTTCCGTCTTCGCTCCGCTCACCCTTCCCGTCTCCGCTCCGCTCTCTCGCTCACCATCTTCCCTTCCTGGTTAGGGTTTCCGTAATATGTTCATTTGTTTGTTTGTTAATTTCTCTCGTAAATTCATTCTCTAATCCTATAGATATATTGTTTCGTTTCTGGTGTGGTTCTTATTTTGTTTCCTCTTTATTCCTCTTAGACTTTTTCTCGGACATCCTCTATTTCTCTCGCTTTCTAACTACCTCCTTTCCGTCTATTTCTTCCGGATCCGTATCTATTTCTTATTTCTAAACTGCTGTTTTCTTCCAGATCTGTATTCTTTTTATATTTATAGCATGCTCGTTTGTTGCAAGATTTCCTGCTGTTATAGAACATTATTTTGTTCGGTTCTTTGTATGGGTCCAAATGATATTTGTTCTTTATTTTCATTATTCTTTCTTGTGGTGTTGTAGAAGCTGGAACACACAAAGCACGGTTTGTGATGGATTCCGGTGAAGCTTCGAAAATGCCCTTGGTTGAGGATGCGGTTGGTCTCGGAGAAGCTTCAAAAAGCGTAAGGTTGAAGATGCGGTTGATGTCGCAGATGCTTCCGAAATCCGTAAGTTCGAAGATATTGCCAAGGTATTTGTTTAGTTCTTATTTTTTCAATCATCTTGCACAGGAATATACGCACTTACTAACTTTGATCCCTATTGTTTGTAATTCAATTTTCTAGAATATACACCCAATTACGGAACTTCCAAGGATTACAATGGATATGCTTGGAATTGATGTTGGTCCTGTCGATACAATTGGAGAAGCTACGTTTAGTATAACCAGGTTTTTTACCAAGCACATTCGTTGTCGCTCATGCTTTGAGCAAGTTTCTTGGTCACACAAATTTCCTTGCCATAGAGAACTACCATCATGGAAGTGTTCTTGTCAAGTTCCAAGATCCTAATGACCTGCGAAAGTTACTGGCCACATATTCAATTATGACTATCTTGGACCCTTCCATGTCAGTCAAGTTTACTATGTTGAAGCTCAACCTACCGATTATGCAGAGGTGTTAGATGCTTTTGCATCCAAATCCAACTTCGAAGTTGTGTGTGGCAAATGGTTAAATCGTGCTCGTGTTGGATATGGTTGTTTTGTAAGACTTTATTTGTGCCGTGTTGGTTATGGTTGTCTTGTAAGACTTTATTGTGTCGTGTTCGGTATGGTTATCTTGTAAGACTTTCTGTTGTTGAGTACAATGTAATGTACCATGTACGTGGTACTTGACTTTAATTATCTTCTGTTTATTGTTGTACTCACCTCGTATTTATCTATGGTTTATAGTTCAGTTTAGCTAGTATCTGTGGAATTTACACAATTACATACACTACAAGAAAAGTTCTGATAGACAACGTCTCAAAATCGTCCGCTAAGGGGTATTTTTCGTCGCCCATGGGCCTAACCCGACGATATGGGTTCTGTTGTGGAAACCGCGTCAGGCAAAGTCCTACGACGATTTTTTCGGTCCGTCGCGCTTGGGCGCCCTTCCGCCACGGAAAATCGGACCGTTGCCCAAGTGTTTCCGGAGCCCGTTGACTGCCGACGTCATGCAAGCGACACGTGGCGGACGCCGTTAGCCGGCGGTTAACGGCGTTAACCGGCTGAAACCCCGTGGTAGATGGTAGGCCCACACGAGGCCCGCCACGTCTTAAGCGGGCCGGCCCATTAAGTTTGCGGGCCGGGCCAGCTGACTTAGTTTGACCGGTCAACTATATAGGCTGAGGCCGGTCCATTAGTTACGTGGGCCGGGCCTAACCTCTAAGGTTGGTCGGTCAAAACTTTAATGGGCCGGCCCACTAAGCATGTGGGTCGGGCCGAATGCACTCGTTTGACCGGGTCAACGAGCAAAGGGCCGGCCCACAAGACATGTGGGTCCCACTTTCTCGTTATCGGCGCGCCCATTTACAAAGTGGGGTCCACATTAAAGCAAATGGGCCGGCCCAAGAAGTTAGTGGGCCGACCCAATTAGCATGTGGGTCCCACTTTCCGGTTAAAGGGCCGGCCCATTTAGAATGTGGGGTCCACCGTATAGCAAGTGGGCCGGCCCAACAAGATAGTGGGCCGGGCCAAAAACACAGGTGGGTCCCACTTTCCTGTTACAGGGCTGGCCCATTTAGAATGTGGGGTCCACAATAGAGCGAGTGGGCCGGCCCAACAAGATAGTGGGCCGGGCCAAAAAACTCTGGTGGGTCCCACTTCCTTGCTAAAGGGCCGGCCCATTTAGTATGTGGGGTCCACCATATAGCAAGTGGGCCGGCCCAACAAGATAGTGGGCCGGGCCAAAACGCCAGTGGGTCCCACTTTACGGTTAAAGGGCCAGCCCATTTAGCATGTGGGGTCCACCATATAGCAAGTGGGCCGGCCCAACAAGATAGTGGGCCGGGCCAAAACGCCAGTGGGTCCCACTTTCCGGTTAAAGGGCGGCCCATTTAGTATGTGGGGTCCACCGTATAGCAAGTGGGCGGCCCAACACGCTAGTGGGCCGGGCCAAAAACACAGGTGGGTCCCACTTTCCTGTAAAAGGGCCGGCCCATTTAGTATGTGGGGTCCACCATAGAGCAAGTGGGCCGGCCCAACACGCTAGCGGGCCGGGCCAAAAACACAGGTTGGTCCCACATTCGTCTTAAAGGGCCGGCCCGTTTAGTACGTGGGGACCACCACAAAAGCAATTGGGCTGGCCCAATGTCACATCCCAAAAATTTGGAATGTGAAAATAAAATAAAGCGAGTGTTTGTTTGTTTGTCATAGTTGAAATTTTAGAAGTAATTAAAACTTTTATGTTTATTAAAAAGGTATTTTCCAAAAAAAAATAGAGTTTACATAAAGCTTGGTTTCCAAAAAGATTTTTCCACAATACCCTATTTCGTTCGTAGATTTTGAAAATTATAAATTCATTATTTTGAGAAAAAATTTAAACCTAAAAGGCACTATAGCCCGCATAGACATGTATGTCAAATTTTGGTTTTATAAAGTTTATATTTTTATCCCAAATTTGGTCTCATATTAAAGATTTTTTTCATGACGAATCCAACGATATCTTATTTGCCTTTTTCTGATTATTTATGATCCTCCAAAAATGTATTTTAATTTTCTAGATTTTAGAAAAAGGAGCGGCCAGACCAAACGGCCCACCTGGGCGAAACGGCCCAGCTCGCTCCAGCAGCCCACCCCCGGCCCAGCTCAACCCGCCCCGGCCCACTCCACCCGGCCACGCCACGCCGCACGATTGCACGAAGCTCCCGCTCGAGCGCTCAGCTCTCGCGCCCAACGCCCCTAGCTGCAACAGCCCCTCGCGTGATTGTCGCGCGCAATCCTCGCGGCCGCTTTATTCCATGAACCTGGACAGCCTCCGCCTCTATTTATACCTCCCGGGAGCAGCCTCGCATCACACACCCAAGGGGCTTCGCCTCTCCCTCTTTTCCTCGTAGCTTGCTGCTACTCTTTCTCCCAGTAGTGCTGCACACAGGGGCAGCACACGACGCCCGCAGCTAGCTCAATCACCACGTCCTTCCACGCTCTGCAGCGGTAATCCCATTCTTCCCTTCACGATTTGGTCTGTAGTGTTAAGTTTAGAATAGTTGAATGGTGATTCATCTTAGAACGGCACATCCGATCCAATCGTGTTAAGTAGTTTGATCTAGCTCATGATAATCTTTGAAATTCCGTAACTTTAAATCTAGATCTCCATTTTAAATGCTGGTTCTTGTGTTAAGTTTATAAAATTATCCTCTACAACTTTTATGTAGGACGTTTTTCCATCCGAGCAACTTGTTCGGACAACTTTTTAAACAACATTAGCACTTCACCGCGAACTCGTAAAATTCACATCTTTAGTTCTACCCTTCGATTTTTGACAAATTTTATATCGTTAGAATCGGTAAAATGCGTAGATCATTTTAGACATTTTGCATGTCGGCTTTGCAAACATTATTTTCACGGTATTTTTAGGATCCACAATATCGTTCTTCGACTATGAAAATCTTTTAGACACATTCATCATGTTCCATGATCACATCTATCCACAACATATTATCTTATCCATATTATTCGAATAACAGTTGAGTTATTTGAGTACATTTTTAATATCACTAGTTCCTACTAATGTTTTGCCTTGTGCCATTGGTGAGTGTTGTCACACTCTCCATAACGGTATGTTGCTTTACGCCATCTGAGCCTCATATGATTCTACCACATTGATCATTCCAATTATTCATACCGGTGTAGCAAACAACGCTTAACCATATGCCCTTGTTAACCTTTTCCTCCTAAGTATTTGACTTGCATAATCGTGTTTCTTTCTAAGAACATGACCCTCCCAATCTATCAAACCATACCTTGCAAGCCAAACCTCATGCCACACCTTAGTACCATAGAGCGATTTCCGATTGTTGTATTGTTTGATTACGTTGCTATGAATGATGTGTTTATGTTGTGCTATTTTTGTCTTATAGTTTGTGCGGAGAGCCACGTGTTTTGTTGAAAGAAAAGAGAACGCTCTTCGACTACCAAAAAGACAAGTGACACACACCAAAAGTCCCAGTTTTAACTCTTGCACTGTAGTGTTTTTATAGTAGACATGTCTAGGGTTTATGCTTTGCTTGCTTTTAAATCCTAGTAGTTTAGCTACACCACTCCTAGACTCCCTTAGCCGCCATTAAATTTAGTTGTTACCCGCTATGCCATGGAAAAGGTTTTTGATAGAGGTTAAGGAAAAACAACTAAGTTTAATGAATTACCTGGGTGAATGGTGGAGTTATGGAGAGGGTGGCTGTATCAGGGGGCAAGACCCTGGTGCTAGTGCACACTTGCGGAAAGTCACCCAGGCTTAAAGAGATTGTAGACAAATCTTGCTCATTAGCTTCACGTACAACCACATGCTACTATGGCTCGGCTTGACAAAGTATGTTGTATGAACCCGGATCCTAGGGGCCGGGTGGTGGTAGAGGGATACTCGTAGGTGGGGGCGTGGCCCTTAGGGAATGGTTCGGGCGATTACACACGGAAGGTCTCGGCCACGGTCTACACTGTCCTTAAGCAAAATGTGCAACGAGGTAGAAGGATTGACCTGGCCATGTGGGTAAAGGTGTACAACCTCTCGAGAGTGTAAAATCTAAGTACTTAGCCGTGTCCCCGGTTATGGACAACTTGAGCGAACCGACAAGTCCTTGTTCGAAGATCTCCTCATCCCAATTTCTTAAATAAAATTTGATGGGTGAACAAGGGTAGGAAGGTACATTGGGGCTTTACCAATGCTATCGTTAATTTGGTACATTGGGGTTTTACCAATGTTACTTGCTAATTAGATTGAAAGAAAATGTTTTGATAATCGATAGGGAAAATTGGCTTTATGCAAAATGAACCTGAGCTCTACCGACCGATATGTGCACGTAGGTGTAGGATACCTTTTGAGTCCACAAAAGTGTCCTTGCCAATACAATTCAAATGTATTGACCATTCGTGGTCTGTAACTTTTCATGTTGCGGATGTTTTGAAAGACGAGTGAGTTACGATGGTTAGGGTTACGAGTCTATCCTCAACATGCTCGCTTCGTGGCACATGAAGACGAAGGACTCCATGCTTGTCTATGTTTATTCGTTGTGAAACTACGATGATAGCTAGCCTTGTGCTATGAAATTTGTAATCATTTATGTAAATTACTGGATCACACGATGTAATAAAGACCTTTGTTTCTTGGTATTACATCTTGTACTGTGTGTGCTAGCGATTGATCCAGGGACTAGCACAGATACGCACAGAGATCGGCACCTTAAAAGGTGAGGTCGCTACAGATGGTATCAGAGCATTGTGTTGACCGTAGGTTCGTGACCCTAGGTTTGGATTAGAAATAGGAAGACCTTAGGATCAAAAATCTATCTAATCTTATCTCTGTTAAAATGATGTTTGCTTTGTGAACTTCTAGTATTCTCACCTACTTCACCTTCAAAAGAATTTCCTCTTACCTTAGATATCCTTACTCTAGAAAGCACATCAATAGAGGATTGATGATGACCTTGTGCCTAAAGTGAGAGGTTGATGCTTCACATGATATTCTTCGACTCTGCTAGAAGTGTTGCATGGAAGACCAGCGAAGATTTGATGAAGGACTGTGATGCGAACTACACAACACCCAAAGATACATCAAAGGAGTAGAGGAGGAACTTGAAGCACTAAAGATAGATATAGAATAGACCACCATTAATTCTAGTTTATAAGGCCAATGATATCGCAATAACGTTTGTGATCATACCAAATTGTGGTATGACCATACTAGTTTGTTTGTGTTTGAAATATGTTGCTTGATGCTTGTTAGATCTTGTTTGTAAGATGAATTGCCTTGATCTGCTATTTTGAGGGTAGGAATCCTCTTTAGATCTTTTCCATCTATTCTCATCTAAACTCAACCCAACAAGTGTTTTTCTTGGCAAATCTCCATGAAGACAACATTAGTGAAACCAACATTGATGTTTCCTATCGAGATGAAGAAAGGAAGAGTGTGAGGTACGCAAAACCCTAGTTAAGGATCGATAGAGATGTTTTCGAAACAATTCAATAATGGGGATTGAAACATTGATTCAATTTCCATGGAATTTTTTTTTGTCAAACTTGTGAGGTTGACCAAGTGTTAGAATTCGAGATTCAATAAATCAAATGTGAAGTAATGATCTGGGTGCAGGATGGATTGATCACCATTCCTACTACTCTTATTATTCACTTTCGTAATATTGATCTTGCGAATCTAGAGAGACATACCTACCAAAGAGATGTCGGCGAATAAGCCAAAACCCTAGGGTGGATAAATATTATACCCTTATAGTAGGCAAGTGCTGCCAAGCGTAGGACAACAACGAGATTGAAGATGCAATCACTAGTTGAAGAGTATAAGAAGATTGTCGAAGACACCAACAAGAAGTAGGATGAGGACTGTTGTGAAGTCCCCTCATCTTGGTCTCCTGATAGACCCAAAGGGTTACCCATTCTGTCAAAAGTAGTTCAACCACCATCCCATATGAAGCCTAACTATGAGAAACCCTACTCAAATCACCTTGAAGAGTTTTGTTATTTACTATATGTGAATAAACAATCCTTATTGGAGGTCGAAAGCCATAGATATTTCAAGAGATGACCCTGTGCCAAGTCATACCTAAGATGAACTTAGCCAAAACCCAAGACCTAATACTACCTACAAAAGTGTTTCTTTTAAGGGTGGTAGCCCACCTCGACATATGCCAAACCTACTTTCTTTCTAGCCTCTTCAAATCTCGGGGACGAGATTTCTTTTAAGGGTGGTAGTCTGTCACATCCCAAAAATTTGGAATGTGAAAATAAAATAAAGCGAGTGTTTGTTTGTTTGTCATAGTTGAAATTTTAGAAGTAATTAAAACTTTTATGTTTATTAAAAAGGTATTTTCCAAAAAAAATAGAGTTTACATAAAGCTTGGTTTCCAAAAAGATTTTTCCACAATACCCTATTTCGTTCGTAGATTTTGAAAATTATAAATTCATTATTTTGAGAAAAAATTTAAACCTAAAAGGCACTATAGCCCGCATAGACATGTATGTCAAATTTTGGTTTTATAAAGTTTATATTTTTATCCCAAATTTGGTCTCATATTAAAGATTTTTTTTCATGACGAATCCAACGATATCTTATTTGCCTTTTTCTGATTATTTATGATCCTCCAAAAATGTATTTTAATTTTCTAGATTTTAGAAAAAGGAGCGGCCAGACCAAACGGCCCACCTGGGCGAAACGGCCCAGCTCGCTCCAGCAGCCCACCCCCGGCCCAGCTCAACCCGCCCCGGCCCACTCCACCCGGCCACGCCACGCCGCACGATTGCACGAAGCTCCCGCTCGAGCGCTCAGCTCTCGCGCCCAACGCCCCTAGCTGCAACAGCCCCTCGCGTGATTGTCGCGCGCAATCCTCGCGGCCGCTTTATTCCATGAACCTGGACAGCCTCCGCCTCTATTTATACCTCCCGGGAGCAGCCTCGCATCACACACCCAAGGGGCTTCGCCTCTCCCTCTTTTCCTCGTAGCTTGCTGCTACTCTTTCTCCCAGTAGTGCTGCACACAGGGGCAGCACACGACGCCCGCAGCTAGCTCAATCACCACGTCCTTCCACGCTCTGCAGCGGTAATCCCATTCTTCCCTTCACGATTTGGTCTGTAGTGTTAAGTTTAGAATAGTTGAATGGTGATTCATCTTAGAACGGCACATCCGATCCAATCGTGTTAAGTAGTTTGATCTAGCTCATGATAATCTTTGAAATTCCGTAACTTTAAATCTAGATCTCCATTTTAAATGCTGGTTCTTGTGTTAAGTTTATAAAATTATCCTCTACAACTTTTATGTAGGACGTTTTTCCATCCGAGCAACTTGTTCGGACAACTTTTTAAACAACATTAGCACTTCACCGCGAACTGTAAAATTCACATCTTTAGTTCTACCCTTCGATTTTTGACAAATTTTATATCGTTAGAATCAGTAAAATGCGTAGATCATTTTAGACATTTTGCATGTCGGTTTTGCAAACATTATTTTCGCGGTATTTTTAGGATCCACAATATCGTTCTTCGACTATGAAAATCTTTTAGACACATTCATCATGTTCCATGATCACATCTATCCACATATTATCTTATCCATATTATTCGAATAACAGTTGAGTTATTTGAGTACATTTTTAATATCACTAGTTCCTACTAATGTTTTGCCTTGTGCCATTGGTGAGTGTTGTCACACTCCCCATAACAGTATGTTGCTTTACGCCATCTGAGCCTCATATGATTCTATCACATTGATCATTCCAATTATTCGTTCCGGTGTAGCAAACAACCCTTGACCATATGTCCTTGTTAATCTTTTTCTCCTAAGTATTTGACTTGCATAATCGTGTTTCTTTCTAAGAACATGACCCTCCCAATCTATCAAACCATACCTTGCAAGCCAAACCTCATGCCACACCTTAGTACCATAGAGCGATTTCTGATTGTTGTATTGTTTGATTACGTTGCTATGAATGATGTGTTTATGTTGTGCTATTTTTGTCTTATAGTTTGTGCGGAGAGCCACGTGTTTTGTTGAAAGAAAAGAGAACGCTCTTCGACTACCAAAAAGACAAGTGACACACACCAAAAGTCCCAGTTTTAACTCTTGCACTGTAGTGTTTTTATAGTAGACATGTCTAGGGTTTATGCTTTGCTTGCTTTTAAATCCTAGTAGTTTAGCTACACCACTCCTAGACTCCCTTAGCCGCCATTAAATTTAGTTGTTACCCGCTATGCCATGGAAAAGGTTTTTGATAGAGGTTAAGGAAAAACAACTAAGTTTAATGAATTACCCGGGTGAATGGTGGAGTTATGGAGAGGGTGGTCTGTATCGGGGGCAAGACCCTGGTGCTAGTGCACACTTGCGGAAAGTCACCCGGGCTTAAAGAGATTGTAGACAAATCTTGCTCATTAGCTTCACGTACAACCACATGCTACTATGGCTCGGCTTGACAAAGTATGTTGTATGAACCCGGATCCTAGGGGCCGGGTGGTGGTAGAGGGATACTGTAGGTGGGGCGTGGCCCTTAGGGAATGGTTCGGGCGATTACACACGGAAGGTCTCGGCCACGGTCTACACTCGTCCTTAAGCAAAATGTGCAACGAGGTAGAAGGATTGACCTGGCCATGTGGGTAAAGGTGTACAACCTCTCGAGAGTGTAAAATCTAAGTACTTAGCCGTGTCCCCGGTTATGGACAACTTGAGCGAACCGACAAGTCCTTGTTCGAAGATCTCCTCATCCCAATTTCTTAAATAAAATTTGATGGGTGAACAAGGGTAGGAAGGTACATTGGGGCTTTACCAATGCTACTGTTAATTTGGTACATTGGGGTTTTACCAATGTTACTGCTAATTAGATTGAAAGAAAATGTTTTGATAATCGATAGGGAAAATTGGCTTTATGCAAAATGAACCTGAGCTCTACCAGCCAGATGTGCACGTAGGTGTAGGATACCTTTTGAGTCCACAAAAGTGTCCTTGCCAATACAATTCAAATGTATTGACCATTCGTGGCTGTAACTTTTCATGTTGCAGATGTTTTGAAAGACGAGTGAGTTACGATGGTTAGGGTTACGAGTCTATCCTCAACATGCTCGCCTGTGGCACATGAAGACGAAGGACTCCATGCTGTCTATGTTTATTCGTTGTGAAACTCTGATGATAGCTAGCCTTGTGCTATGAAATTTGTAATCATTTATGTAAATTCTGGATCACACGATGTAATAAAGACCTTTGTTTCTTGGTATTACATCTTGTACTGTGTGTGCTAGCGATTGATCCAGGGACTAGCACAGATACGCACAGAGATCGGCACCTTAAAAGGTGAGGTCGCTACACCCAA
>NC_061514.1:226236924-226263791 GCF_022539505.1 Lolium rigidum
GACAAAACTTACATAAGAACATATTGCAAGCATTATAAGACTCTACACTGTCTTCCTTGTTGCTCAAACACTTTTACCAGAAAATATCTAGACCTTAGAGAGACCAATCATGCAAACCAAATCTCAACAAGTTCTACGGTAGTTCTCCACTAATAGGTTTAAACTACATGATGCAAGAGCTTAAACATGATCTACTTGAGAGCTCAAAACAATTGCCAAGTATCAAAATATTCAAGAAAATATGAAGCATTTTCTGTTTCCAACCAAATAATAATAAGTGATGCGGCTTTCAGCTTTCGCCATGAATATTAAAGTAAATTAAGAACACAAGTGTTCAACTGAAAAAGCGGAGCGTGTCTCTCTCCCACACAAGGATTGCTAAGATCCGAATTTATTCAAACACAAACAAAAATAAAAACACACAGACGCTCCAAGTAAAGCACATAAAATGTGGAAGAATTAAAATATAGTTTCACGAGAAGACCCGATAAGTTGCTTGATGAAGAAGGGGATGCCTTGGGCATCCCCAAGCTAGAACGCTTGAGTCTTCTTGAAATATGCTTGGGTGACCCACGGGGGCATCCCCAAGCTTAAGCTCTTCACTCTTCTTGATCACATTATATCACCCTTCTCTCTTGACCCTTGAAAACTTCTGCCACACCAAACTTCTCATAAACTTCATTAGAGGGGTTAGTACTCAAAAAACTTTAATCCATTTTAGTTCTATAGTGAAACATTGCAAGAACTCAATAAAACATTAGCTACAGCTCTCCACGTCTAGAAAGCCTTATTTAAAGTCCACAAGAGACAATGCAAAAAACAGAGACAGAATGCGTCAAAACGGAACGACCCGATAAACATGATTTTTCCGCGGTACTTCCGATTTGCTCAAATCAGAAAACTCAAAACTAATGAAAGTTGCGTACATATCTGAGGAACACGCATGAATTTTTGCATAATTTTTAGGTTCTCCTACAGAGAGATCTACTCAAATTCGTGACGGCTAAAAATACTGTCTTCGCGTTGAAATCCAAATCTAGTATCAACTTTCTATTAGAGACTTTACTTGGCACAACAATGCGATAAAAATAAAGATACAAAGGCACTGCTACGAAGTAAACAGCACCTTGACTCAAAAAATAAAAAATCTTTACTCTCAAGGCGGTGAAGCCTAAGAATGAGAGACCTTGCTCTGATACCAATTGAAAGGACTGATGCGTGCAGTTGACACACGTCCGTTGGGAACCCCAAGAGGAAGGTGTGATGCGTACAGCAGAAAGTTTTCCCTCAGTAAGAAACCAAGGTTATCAAACTAGTATGAGTCAAGGAACACGTGAAGGTTGTTGGTGACGGAGTGTAGTGCGGCGCAACACCAGGGATTCCGGCGCCAACGTGGAACCTGCACATCACAATCAAAGTACTTTGCCCCAACGTAACAGTGAGGTTGTCAATCTCACCGGCTTGCTGTAAACAAAGGATTAAACATATGGTGTGGAAAATGATGTTTGTTTGCGAAGAACAGTAAAGAACAGAGTATTGCAGTAGATTGTATTTCAGATGTAAGAGAATGGACCGGGGTCCACAGTTCACTAGTGGTGTCTCTCCCATAAGATAAATAGCATGTTGGGTGAACAAATTACATATGGGCAATTGACAAATAGAGAGGGCATAACAATGCACATACATATCACGATGACTACTATGAGATTTAATCAGGGCATTACGACAAAGTACATAGACCGCTATCCAGCATGCATCTATGCCTAAAAAGTCCACCTTCGGGTTAGCATCCGCACCCCTTCCAGTATTAAGTTGCAAACAACGGACAATTGCATTAAGTATGGTGCGTAATGTAATCAACACAAATATCCTTAGACAAAGAATTGATGTTTTATCCCTAGTGGCAACAAGCACATCCACAACCTTAGAACTTTCGTCACTCTGTCCCGCATTCAATGGAGGCATGAACCCACTATCGAGCATAAATACTCCCTCTTGGAGTTACAAGTATCAACTTGGCCAGAGCCTCTACTAGCAACGGAGAGCATGCAAGAACATAAACAACATATATGATAGATTGATAATCAACTTGACATAGTATTCCATATTCATCGGATCCCAACAAACACAACATGTAGCATTACAAATAGATGATCTTGATCATGATAGGCAGCTCACAAGATCTAACATGATAGCACAATGAGGAGAAGACAATCATCTAGCTACTGCTATGGACCCATAGTCCAGGGGTGAACTACTCACACATCAATCCGGAGGCGATCATGGTGATGAAGTCCTCCGGGAGATGATTCCCCTCTCCGGCAGGGTGCCGGAGGCGATCTCCTGAATCCCCGAGATGGGATTGGCGGCGGCTGCGTCTCTGGAAGGTTTTCCGTATCGTGGCTCTCGGTACAGGGGGTTTCGCGACGAAGGCTATAAGTAGGCGGAAGGGTAGGGTTGGAGGCGGCGCGGAGGCCCCACACCATAGGGCGGCGCGGGCCCCTTCCTGGCCGCGCCGGCCTATGGGTACAGGCCCTCGTGGCCCCACTTCGTATCCCCTCCGGTCTTCTGGAAGCTTCGTGGAAAAGTAAGACCCTGGGCGTTGATTTCGTCCAATTCCGAGAATATTTTCTTTGTAGGATTTCTGAAACCAAAAACAGCAGAAAATAGCAACTGGCTCTTCGGCATCTCGTCAATAGGTTAGTGCCGGAAAATGCATAATAATAACATAAAGTGTGTATAAAACATGTGAGTATCATCATAAAAGTAGCATGGAACATAAGAAATTATAGATACGTTTGAGACGTATCAAGCATCCCCAAGCTTAGTTCCTACTCGCCCTCGAGTAGGTAAACGATAACAAGGATAATTTTTGAAGTGACATGCTATCATAATCTTGATCAATACTATTGTAAAGCATATGAGATGAATGCAACGATTCTAAGCAATGGTAAAGACAATGAATAAACAACTGAATCATATAGCAAAGACTTTTCATGAATAGTACTTTCAAGACAAGCATCAATAAGACTTGCATAAGAGTTAACTCATAAAGCAATAGATTCTTAGTAGAAAGCTTTGAAGCAACACAAAGGAAGATATAAGTTTCAGCGGTTGCTTTCAACTTCAACATGTATATCTTATGGATAATTGTCAACATAAAGCAATATAACAAGTGCAATAGGTAAACATGTAAGAATTAATGCACACAGTTGACACAAGTGTTTGCTTCTAAGATAGAAGGAAGTAGGTAAACTGACTCAACATAAAGTAAAAGAATGGCCCTTCGCAGAGGGAAGCATGGATTACTATTTTTGTGCTAGAGCTTTTCATTTTGAAAACATAGAAACAATTTTGTCAACGGTAGTAATAAATCATATGTGTTATGTATAAGACATCCTATAAGTTGCAAGCCTCATGCATAGAATACCAATAGTGCTCGCACCTTGTCCTAATTAGCTTGGATTAACACGGATTATCATTGCATAACATATGTTTCAACCAAGTGTCACAAAGGGGTACCTCTATGCCGCCTGTACAAAGGTCTAAGGAGAAAGTTCGCATTGGATTTCTCGCTTTTGATTATTCTCAACTTAGACATCCATACCGGGACATCATAGAAAACAGATAATGGACTCCTCTTTTAATGCTTAAGCATTCAACAACAGATAATATTCTCATAAGAGATTGAGGATTTGTGTCCAAACTGAAACTTCCACCATGATTCATGGCATTAGTTAGCGGCCCAATGTTCTTCTCTAACAATATGCATACTCAAACCATTTGATCATGAAAATCGCCCTTACTTCAGACAAGACGAACATGTATAGAAACTCACATGATATCCAACAAAGGTGTAAAAGTTGATGGCGTCCCCAGAAACATGGTTATCGCTCAACAAGCAACTTATAAGAAATAAGATACATAGCAACATAATCAATACCACAATAGTTTTTAAGGCTATTTTCCCATGAGCTATGTATTGCAAAGACAAAGAATAGAATTTTAAACGTAGCACTCAAGTAATGTACTTTGGAATGGCAGAGAAATACCATGTAGTGGGTAGGTATGGTGGACACAAATGGCATAGTTTTTGGCTCAAGGATTTGGTTGCACGAGAAGTATTTCCTCTCAGTACAAGGCTTAGGCTAGCAAGGTTATTTGAAGCAAACTCAAGTATAAACCGGTACAGCAAAACTTACATAAGAACATATTGCAAGCATTATAAGATTCTACACTGTCTTCCTTGTTGTTCAAACACCTTAACCAGAAAAATATCTAGACTTAGAGAGACCAATCATGCAAACCAAATTTTAACAAGCTCTATGTAGTTCTTCATTAATAGGTGCAAAGTACATGATGCAAGAGCTTAAACATGAACTATATGAGCACAACAATTGCCAAGTATCAAATTATTCAAGACATTATACCAATTACCACATGAAGCATTTTCTGTTTCCATCCATATAACAATGAACGAAGCAGATTTCAACCTTCGCCATGGACATTAAAAGTAACACTAAGAACACATGTGTTCATATGCAACAACGGAGAGTGTCTCTCTCCCATACAAAGAATGCTAGGATCCGATTTTATTCAAACAAAAACAAAAATAAAAGCAAACAGACGCTCCAAGTAAAGCACATAAGATGTGACTGAATAATAATATAGTTTCACTAGAGGTGACCTGATAAGTTGTCGATGAAGAAGGGGATGCCTTGGGCATCCCCAAGCTTAGATGCTTGAGTCTTCTTGAAATATGAAGGGATGAACCACGGGGGCATCCCCAAGCTTAGACTTTTCACTCTTCTTGATCATATTGTATCATCCTCCTCTCTTGACCCTTGAAAACTTCCTCCACACCAAACTCGAAACAAACTCATTAGAGGGTTAGTGCATAATTGAAAATTCATATATTCAGAGGTGACATAATCATTCCTAACACTTCTGGACATTGCACAAAGCTACTGAAAGTTAATGGAACAAAGAAATCCATCAAGCATAGCAAAACAAGCAATGCGAAATAAAAGGCAGAATCTGTCAAAACAGAACAGTCCGTAAAGACGAATATTTCTGGGGACTTAACTTGCTCAGATGAAAAAGCTAAAATTGAATGAAAGTTGCGTACATATCTGAGGATCACGCACGTAAATTGGCAGAATTTTCTGAGTTACCTACAGACGGGGCTGCTAAATTTCGTGACAGTAAGAAATCTGTTTCTGCGCAGTAATCCAAATCTAGTATCAACATTGAAGGAAAACGTTGCATAGAAAACAAAAAATTTCCTACCGCGAACACGCAATCCAAGCCAAGATGCAATCTAGAAGACGGTAGCAACGAGGGGATGATCGAGACTCACCCTTGAAGATTTCCAAAGCCTACAAGATGAGGCTCTTGTTGCTGCGGTAGACGTTCACTTGCCGCTTGCAAAAGCGCGTAGAAGATCTTGATCACGGCGCCACGAACGGGCAGCACCTCCGTACTCGGTCACACGTTCGGTTGTTGATGAAGACGACGTCCACCTCCCCGTTCCAGCGGGCAGCGGAAGTAGTAGCTCCTCTTGAATCCGACAGACACGACGGCGTGGTGTCGGTGGCGGTGGAGAATCCCGACGGAGCTTCGCTAAGCGTGCGGGGAAGAAGGAGGAGTGGGGCGGCTAGGGTTTGGGGAGAGGGGGGCGCCGGCCATCTAGGTGGTGCGGCCACCTTGTTGTGTTGGGGTGGTCGGCCCCCTCCCCTTGGCCCTCATTATATAGGTGGAACACCCATGAGTTGGTCTACAAGTCTTCGAATAAGACCCCAAACCAAAACCTTCCATATGACATGAAACCTACCCAAGCTAGGACTCCCACTAGAGGTGGGATTCCCACCTTCCCTTGGGAGGGGGTGGCCGGCCACCTTAGGTGGAGTCCACCTAGGACTCCACCCCTTAGGGTTGGCCGGCCATGGTGGTGGAGTCCCTTCGGGACTCCGCCTTCCAAAGTGACTTTTTTTCCGGAATATTCTAGAACCTTCCATAAATGCACCGGATCATTTTCAAACACATAAAATGACTTCCTATATATGAATCTTATTCTCCGGACCATTCCGGAACTCCTTGTGATGTCCGGGATCTCATCCGGGACTTCGAACAAATATTCGAACTCCATTCCATATTCAAGTTCTACCATTTCAACATCAAACCTTAAGTGTGTCACCCTACGGTTCGTGAACTATGTGGACATGGTTGAGTACTCACTCCGACCAATAACCAATAGCGGGATCTGGAGATCCATAATGGCTCCCACATATTCAACGATGACTTAGTGATCGAATGAACCATTCACATACGATACCAATTCCCTTTGTCACGCGATATTTTACTTGTCCGAGGTTTGATCATCGGTATCACTCTATACCTTGTTCAACCTCGTCTCCTGACAAGTACTCTTTACTCGTACCGTGGTATGTGGTCTCTTATGAACTTATTCATATGCTTGCAAGACATTAGACGACATTCCACCGAGAAGGCCCGGAGTATATCTATCCGTCATCGGGATGGACAAATCCCACGGTTGATCCATATGCCTCAACTCATACTTTCCGGATACTTAATCCCACCTTTATAACCACCCATTTACGCAGTGGAGTTTGATGTAATCAAAGTACCTTTCCGGTATAAGTGATTTACATGATCTCATGGTCGAAAGGACTAGGTAACTATGTATCGAAAGCTTATAGCAAAAAACTTAATGACGTGATCTTATGCTACGCTTAATTGGGTGTGTCCATTACATCATTCATATAATGATATAATCTTGTTATTAAAACATCCAATGTTCATGATTATGAAACTAATCATCTATTAATCAACAAGCTAGTTAAGAGGCTTACTAGGGACTCTTTGTTGTTCACATAACACACATGTATCAATGTTTCGGTTAATACAATTATAGCATGGTATGTAAACATTATCATAAACACAAAGATATATTATAATAACCATTTTATTATTGCCTCTTGGGCATATCTCCAACAGTCTCCCACTTGCACTAGAGTCAATAATCTAGTTTACATATGTAAAGATATAACACCTTGCCCTTCCGGTGCTTTATCATGTTTTGCTCACGGGAGAAGTTTTAGTCAACGGATCTGACATGCTCAGAAACGTATGTATTTTGCAATTCATTTGCGTCTCAATGCATCACTCATTTTCTAAATGAGTCGGCATTAAATATGTTTGGTCTTCTGGTGGAACCTTAATTCCGCGGTCTGAAATATGTCACTAATATTGTCATACACAATATAGTTTCAAAGTTCTGACACTATCGGAACTACACCAAGTTCTCAAAGAACCTCTTGACTTAACATCCTCAGTCATTGTCAAAACAATGACATATTCTGCCTTTGTTTGTAGAATCCGTCACAACATTTAGAACTCTTCTAAATCTAGCATTGAGTTACCTTTTAAACAATACTTAGCCTAATTGAGATTTGAATTTCATTTTTATATGTGACCAAACAAATATCGGTGCAACACCTTACAGCGATTTGTTTGACATTACCCCATATAAAATTATATATATATATATCCTTGGTTCTTCTAAAGTACACAAGGATATTCTTATTGTCGTCCAATGATCATCACATGAATCATTCTGGTATATGCTCATAACATTTTAGAGCACATGACATCTGATTGTGTACATATTATTCGTGATCCATAATCACTCATGTGTTTTTACTCATTGAGTGTCAAATACACTCAAGTCTTGTAAAACCTTCACATGAAAAGAACACCTTCTTTATATTGAACTACTTCAATATTCATTCTATGTACTTTTTAATTTAAACTTTTATGTGTTTCAATCCATCTTCATAGATCTTGACACTAAATATGTTTCAGTTCATATCCTTTCATTGAAGTTTAATTCTCAATGAAACCTTTTTTAATCAATTATATAATTACATTATTTATAATCAACGATATGTCACCTACATAAAGTATTACAAATATGTCTCAGCGCTCCCACTTAATTTCTTGCAAATGCAAGCCTCTTCATCGT
This sequence comes from Lolium rigidum, assembly GCF_022539505.1. NCBI lineage: Eukaryota > Viridiplantae > Streptophyta > Magnoliopsida > Poales > Poaceae > Lolium > Lolium rigidum. The sequence continues at coordinate 226,244,969 of NC_061514.1, forward strand.
CTCTGATGAAATCATAACTCTTTGATCATTTCATCCGGTGAAGATTCCAACTCCGCAATACTCACTTCATCCAATTGAAGTTTTTATTCCTATCTAGTATTCTACGGACTAGCAAAACTCTTGGTTGTATCTTGTATACACCTTTAATACACACTTCTGTTAAGTAATATATTTTGCCATCCTACTAACATATCTCATAAAAGAAATATGTAGTGATTACTAGAATAATCCATATAGACTATAAGCATTGCTACGGAAGATCTAATCTTATCGTAGTCAACTCTTTGAACTTTGTCGTAAACAACTTTTCGACAAGCCTAGCTTCTTTAAGGACATTTCATCCAAGTCTATCAATTTTATAGATCCATTTACTTTCAAAAAGTATTCATCTATCTTGGATTTCATGGCGTACAGCCATTTTAACGGAGTCAGTGCCCATCATAACTTCTTTGTTTGTAGTTGGTTTATCATTGTTCAAAATCAATCCTTTGTCCACAAATCATTTATTTGATCACAAAGTAAACCATACATACAAGGTTCAATAAGTACTTCGATCTCCATGGCTAAAACACTTTGTAGTCATGGAAGCCATGATCGTCGTGGCCGCTTCCGGAATCAATTTCCGATGCTGCGCTACTCTGATCATTATGCTCAGGTTCATAAACCTTATCGAGTTCTATTGTCCTCCCACTCAAATACTTCGCTAGAAACAATTTCTTGGAAATAAGTAAGAAACATCGACAAACACTTTTGTCTTTGTTTCCATGGTGGAAGAATTCCCAATTAATTCTTTTGGATAACCAACAAAAACATTCATCCGATTTTGGTTGTAAACTTATTTTCCTTATGCTATGCATACCAAATTTTAAGAAATGACTATTAGATTTCATACCCATGCCATAACTCGTATGGTGTCATTTCAACGGATCATGATGATGCTCTATTCGGTGTAAAAGCGGTAGTCTCTAAAGCATAATCCACAAAATTATAATGGCATCAATATTTTATCTCATCATTGATCCAACAAGATTTGGATACATCTCTCGGATACTCCATCATCACTATGATACTCCAAGAAACGTGAGTTGTAGAACAACTTCATAACTCTCTTAGATGTTCACTAAAACTCGTAATTCAAATATTTCCACTATGATCCAATCATAGATATTTGACCTTTTCTATTACGATGATTTCCACCTCATGCTGAAATTTATTTGAATCCATTCAAATGTTTCAAACTTCTTCCTTATCGAATATATACATATATACTCAATTTATTGTTGAAAGTTTTCATGAAGTAGAAGAATCTCCCGCACACAACTATGCCCAGTGAACCACATACATCATCATGTATATTTCCACTAAGTTAGTTGCCCGTTCAACTCTTGGCCTATGAACGGTATTTTAGTCATTCTCTTTAGAAAAGATTTGCAAGCGCCAAACGATTCAAAAATCAAATGACTCAAAAATTCATTTGCATGGAGTTCCTTCATGCGTTCCTTTCTAACATGACCTAAATGGCGGTTCCACAAATAAGTGGAATTCAAATCATTTACCTTATGGCATTTTAGCGTCAGTGTTTATGTATGTGTGTTTCACCATTAAGACTTATAATAACTTATCCAGCGTACATGGAGTAATGTCATAATTTAAACAACTCATTGTTTTCATTTGACCAGAGCAAAATAACAATTATTAAGTTCTTTATTATAAATTCTAAGGGCTAGATAGAATGCCAACGACGAACATAATAACACTTTATTTTTGTTCCAGTACGTGCATTCCTATCATATTCCTTGTCGATCACTTAGGCCATTGTATTCTTGTATTGCGTTGTTTTGTATGACACTTCATACCAACCAATATGGTACTAATACCCAAGAATTTCATTGTGTGACCAAACTAGGAATACAACCATAACATGTATATCATTTATGTACACCTGAGCTAGACTTTCTAGTCTTTTCTTTTCTTTCTGCCAAAATATCTTTTGTAGTTTCTCTTTTAGCTTTCCTCATTATTCAGAAAACACTTCACCTTCATTAACTTCTAGGTTTGTTGGTCAAATACCAATAACCTTGAGGTTCTGAAGTTGATCATCATATGACAAGTGTTCCAGATTTCACTATTAGTAACTTTGTGATATGATGAACAATTTCACTCATAATTTTATTCATTATATCATGACGACTTTATGAGACCATGTCTGTACATGCTAGGCTCGTAAAGTTTAACCTCAGTATTCGCATGTGCAAATATGGCTTGCACCCGTTGTATGCACACGTAGAATCTATAACACCCGATCATCACGAGATGCTTCGAAACGACGAGTCTTAGCAAAGGTGCATACTAAGGACGATCACTTCATGGATATCGAATATCATTAGTGCCCCATGATACGTCTCCGACGTATCGATAATTTCTTATGTTCTATGCCATATTATTGATGATACCTACATGTTTTATGCACACTTTATGTCATATTCGTGCATTTTCTGGAACTAACCTATTAACAAGATGCCGAAGAGCCGATTCTGTTTTCTGCTGTTTTTGGTTTCGTAAATCCTAGTAACGAAATATTCTCGGAATCGGACGAAATCAAGACCCAGGTTCCTATTTTCACCGGAAGCATCCAGAACACCCGAGAGCCGCGCAGGGGGCCCCGTGGGCCCCAGATGATAGGGTGGCGCGGCCTGGGCCCTGGCCGCGCCAGCCTATGGTGCCGCCGCCTGTTCGACCCTCCGAGGCTGCCCTTCCGCCTATTTAAAGCCTCCGTCGCGAAAACCCTGATACGAAGAACCACGATACAAAAAACCTTCCAGAGCCGCCGCCATCGCGAAGCCAAGATCTGGGGGACAGGAGTCTCTGTTCCGGCACCCTGCCGGAGCGGGGAAGTGCCCCCGGAAGGCTTCTCCATCGACACCGCTGCCATCTCCACCGCCATCTTCATCACCGCCGCTGCTCCCATGAGGAGGGAGTAGTTCTCCATCGAGGCTCGGGGCTGTACCGGTAGCTATGTGGTTCATCTCTCTCCTATGTACTTCAATACAATAATCTCATGAGCTGCCTTACATGATTGAGATTCATATGATGATGCTTGTAATCTAGATGTCATTGTGCTAGTCAAGTGAGTTTTACTTATGTGATCTCCGGAGACTCCTTGTCCCACGTGTGTAAAGGTGACAAGTGTGTGCACCGTGTGGGTCTCTTAGGCTATATTTCACGAATACTTACTCACCGTTATGAATGGCGTAGTGAAGTGCTTATTTATATCTCTTTATGATTGCAATATGTTTTGTATCACAATTTATCTATGTGCTACTCTAGTGATGTGTTATTAAAGTAGTTTTATTCCTCCCGCACGGTGTAATGGTGACAGAGTGTGTGCATCCGTGTTAGTACTTGGCGTATGCTATGATCATGATCTCTTGTAGATTGTGAAGTTAACTATTGCTATGATTGTATTGATATGATCTATTCCTCCTACGTGGCGTGAAGGTGACGAGTGTGCATGCTATGTTAGTACTTGGTTTAGTCGTGTTGATCTTTCTTGCACTCTAAGGTTATTTAAATATGAACATTGAATTGTGGAGCTTGTTAACTCCGGCATTGAGGGTTCGTGTAATCCTACGCAATGTGTTCATCATCCAACAAGAGTGTAGAGTATGCATTTATCTATTCTCGTTATGTGATCAATGTTGAGAGTGTCCACTAGTGAAAGTCTAATCCCTAGGCCTTGTTCCTAAATACTGCTATCGCTGCTTGTTTACTGTTTTACTGCGTTACTACTGCTGCGTTACTACTGCTGCGTTACTACTGCTTGTTTACTATCCTGGGCAAAGCACTTTTCTGGTGCCATTACTACTGCTCGCATTTATTCATACCACCTGTATTTCACTATCTCTTCGCCGAACTAGTGCACCTATTAGGTGTGTTGGGGACACAAGAGACTTCTTGCTTTGTGGTTGCAGAGTTGCATGAGAGGGATATCTTTGACCTCTTCCTCCCTGAGTTCGATAAACCTTGGGTAATCCACTTAAGGGAAACTTGCCGCTGTTCTACAAACCTCTGCTCTTGGAGGCCCAACACCGTCTACAAGAATAGAAGCTCCCGTAGACATCAAGCACTTTTCTGGCGCCGTTGCCGGGGAGGAAAGGTAAAAAGGCGCTCATACTCCGGTTCCAGGTAACAGTAATTTTCTGGCGCCATTGTGTTTGTGCTCGAAGCTATTTCCTTTAGATCCTGCAATTGCATCTTTTTGTTTCTTGTTTACACTAGTTTGGCATAATGGACAACAATGAGCTTCTTATTCTATTTCCTGATTTAAAACATGGATTGTTTGATGCGAAAATTAAAAAACCTATGGAATATTATTTGCATGCTGGTAGTAATATTAGTATGAACGCTTTGAACACCATTGTTGATAATAATGTAGAAAGTTCTAAGCTTGGGGAAGCTGGTTTTCATGATCTTTTTAGTCCCCCAAGCATTGAGGAGAAAATTTTCTTTGATGATACTTTGCCTCCTATTTATTATGATTATAATAGTGGTCTTTTGGTACAACCTACTATGGAGAGTAAATTTTATTGTGATTATACTATGCCTCCTACACTTGATGAGAATAATAATGATAGCTACTTTGTTGAATTTGCTCCCACTACAACTAATAAAATTGATTATGCTTATGTTGGGAGTAGTAATAATTTTATGCATGAGACTCATGATAAGAATGCTTTATGTGATAGTTATATTGTTGAGTTTGCTCATGATGCTACTGAAAGTTATTATGAGAGAGGAAAATATGGTTGTGGAAATTTTCATGTTACTAAAATGCCTCTCTATGTGCTGAAATTTTTGAAGCTACACTTGTTTTATCTTCCTATGCTTGTTACTTTGCTCTTCATGAACTTGTTTATTTACAAGATTCCTATGCATAGGAAGCATGTTAGACTTAAATGTGTTTTGAATTTGCCTCTTGATGCTCTCTTTTGCTTCAACTACTATTTCTTGCGAGTGCATCATTAAAACTGCTGAGCCCATCTTAACGGCTATAAAGAAAGAACTTCTTGGGAGATAACCCATGTGTTATTTTGCTACAGTACTTTGTTTTATATTTGTGTATTGGAAGTTGTTTAATACTGTATCAACCTCTCCTTATCTTAGTTTTATGTTTTGTTGTGCCAAGTAAAGTCTTTGATAGTAAAGTGAATACTAGATTTGGATTACTGCGCAGAAACAGATTTCTTTGCTGTCACGAATCTGGGTCTACCTCCCTGTAGGAAGCTCAGAAAATTAAGCCAATTTACGTGCATGATCCTCAGATATGTACGCAACTTTCATTCAATTTGAGCATTTTCATTTGAGCAAGTCTGGTGCCCTAATAAAATCCATCTTTACGGACTGTTCTGTTTTGACAGATTCTGCCTTTTATTTCGCATTGCCTCTTTTGCTATGATTGGATGAATTTCTTTGATCCATTAATGTCCAGTAGCTTTATGCAATGTCCAGAAGTGTTAAGATGATTGTGTCACCTCTGAACATGTTAATTTTTATTGTGCACTAACCCTCTAATGAGTTTGTTTTGAGTTTGGTGTGGAGGAAGTTTTCAAGGGTCAAGAGAGGAGGATGATATACTATGATCAAGAAGAGTGAAAGCTCTAAGCTTGGGGATGCCCCGGTGGTTCACCCCTGCATATTCTAAGAAGACTCAAGCGTCTAAGCTTGGGGATGCCCAAGGCATCCCCTTCTTCATCGACAAATTATCAGGTTCCTTCTCTTGAAACTATATTTTTATTCGGCCACATCTTATGTACTTTACTTGGAGCGTCTGCGTGCTTTTGTTTTTGTTTTTGTTTGAATAAATGCTTGTGTGGGAGAGAGACACGCTCCGCTGGTTCATATGAACACATGTGTTCTTAGCTTTTAATGTTCAAGGCGAAGGTTGAAACTGCTTCGTTCATTATTATATGGTTGGAAACGGAAAATGCTACATGTAGTAATTGGTAAAATGTCTTGGATAATTTGATACTTGGCAATTGTTGTGCTCATGTTTAAGCTCTTGCATCATATACTTGCACCCATTAATGAAGAAACACTTAGAGCTTGCTAATTTGGTTTGCATATTTGGTTTCTCTAGAGTCTAGATAATATCTAGTATTAAGTTTTGAACAACAAGGAAGACGGTGTAGAGTCTTATAATGTTTACAATATGTCTTTTATGTGAGTTTTGCTGCACCGTTCATCCTTGTGTTTGTTTCAAATAACCTTGCTAGCCTAAACCTTGTATCGAGAGGGAATACTTCTCATGCATCCAAAATACTTGAGCCAACCACTATGCCATTTGTGTCCACCATACCTACCTACTACATGGTATTTATCCGCCATTCCAAAGTAAATTGCTTGAGTGCTACCTTTAAAATTCCATCATTCACCTTTGCAATATATAGCTCATGGGACAAATAGCTTAAAAACTATTGTGGTATTGAATATGTACTTATGCACTTTATCTCTTATTAAGTTGCTTGTTGTGCGATAACCATGTTTCGGGGACGCCATCAACTATTCTTTGTTGAATATCATGTGAGTTGCTATGCATGTCCGTCTTGTCCGAAGTAAGAGAGATCTACCACCTTAATGGTTGTAGCATGCATATTGTTAGAGAAGAACATTGGGCCGCTAACTAAAGCCATGATTCATGGTGGAAGTTTCAGTTTTGGACATATATCCTCAATCTCATATGAGAATAATAATTGTTGCCACATGCTTATGCATTAAAGAGGAGTCCATTATCTGTTGTCCATGTTGTCCCGGTATGTATGTCTAAGTTGAGAATAATCAAAAGCGAGAAATCCAAAATGCGAGCTTTCTCCTTAGACCTTTGTACAAGCGGCATGGAGGTACCCCATTGTGACACTTGGTTAAAACATGTGCATTGCAAAGATCCGGTAGTCCAAGCTAATTAGGACAAGGTGCGGGCACTATTAGTATACTATGCATGAGGCTTGCAACTTGTAGGATATAATTTACATAACTCATATGCTTTATTACTACCGTTGACAAAATTGTTTCATGTTTTCAAAATAAAGCTCTAGCACAAATATAGCAATCGATGCTTTCCTCTTTGAAGGACCATTCTCTTTGCTTTTATGTTGAGTCAGTTCACCTATCTCTCTCCACCTCAAGAAGCAAACACTTGTGTGAACTGTGCATTGATTCCTACATACTTGCATATTGCACTTGTTATATTACTCTATGTTGACAATTATCCATGAGATATACATGTTACAAGTTGAAAGCAACCGCTGAAACTTAATCTTCCTTTGTGTTGCTTCAATACCTTTACTTTGATTTATTGCTTTATGAGTTAACTCTTATGCAAGACTTATTGATGCTTGTCTTTAAGTACTATTCATGAAAAGTTTTTGCTTTATGATTCATTTGTTTACTCATGTCATTACCATTGTTTTGATCGCTGCATTCATTACATATGTTTACAAATAGTATGATCAAGGTTATGATGGCATGTCACTTCAGAAATTATCTTTGTTATCGTTTTACCTCGCTCGGGACGAGCAGAACTAAGCTTGGGGATGCTTGATACGTCTCCGACGTATCGATAATTTCTTATGTTCTATGCCATATTATTGATGATACCTACATGTTTTATGCACACTTTATGTCATATTCGTGCATTTTCCGGAACTAACCTATTAACAAGATGCCGAAGAGCCGTTGCTCGTTTTCTCGCTGTTTTTGGTTTCAGAAATCCTAGTAACGAAATATTCTCGGAATCGGACGAAATCAAGACCCAGGTTCCTATTTTCACCGGAAGCATCCAGAACACCCGAGAGCCGCCAGCGGGGGGCCCCGTGGGCCCCAGATGATAGGGTGGCGCGGCCTGGGCCCTGGCCGCGCCAGCCTATGGTGCCGCCGCCTCTTCGACCCTCCGAGGCTGCCCTTCCGCCTATTTAAAGCCTCCGTCGCGAAAACCCTGATACGAAGAACCACGATACAAAAAACCTTCCAGAGCCGCCGCCATCGCGAAGCCAAGATCTGGGGGACAGGAGTCTCTGTTCCGGCACCCTGCCGGAGCGGGGAAGTGCCCCCGGAAGGCTTCTCCATCGACATCGCTGCCATCTCCACCGCCATCTTCATCACCGCTGCTGCTCCCATGAGGAGGGAGTAGTTCTCCATCGAGGCTCGGGGCTGTACCGGTAGCTATGTGGTTCATCTCTCTCATATGTACTTCAATACAATAATCTCATGAGCTGCCTTACATGATTGAGATTCATATGATGATGCTTGTAATCTAGATGTCATTGTGCTAGTCAAGTGAGTTTTACTTATGTGATCTCCGGAGACTCCTTGTCCCACGTGTGTAAAGGTGACAGTGTGTGCACCGTGTGGGTCTCTTAGGCTATATTTCACGTAATACTTACTCACTCGTTATGAATGGCGTAGTGAAGTGCTTATTTATATCTCTTTATGATTGCAATATGTTTTGTATCACAATTTATCTATGTGCTACTCTAGTGATGTGTTATTAAAGTAGTTTTATTCCTCCCGCACGGTGTAATGGTGACGAGTGTGTGCATCCGTGTTAGTACTTGGCGTATGCTATGATCATGATCTCTTGTAGATTGTGAAGTTAACTATTGCTATGATTGTATTGATATGATCTATTCCTCCTACGTGGCGTGAAGGTGACAGTGTGCATGCTATGTTAGTACTTGGTTTAGTCGTGTTGATCTTTCTTGCACTCTAAGGTTATTTAAATATGAACATTGAATTGTGGAGCTTGTTAACTCCGGCATTGAGGGTTCGTGTAATCCTACGCAATGTGTTCATCATCCAACAAGAGTGTAGAGTATGCATTTATCTATTCCGTTATGTGATCAATGTTGAGAGTGTCCACTAGTGAAAGTCTAATCCCTAGGCCTTGTTCCTAAATATCGCTATCGCTGCTTGTTTACTCGTTTCATCGCGTTACTATCGCTGCGTTACTACCGCTGCGTTACTACCGCTTGTTTACTCGTCCCGGGTAAAGCACTTTTCTCGGTGCCATTACTATCGCTCGCATTTATTCATACCACCTGTATTTCACTATCTCTTCGCCGAACTAGTGCACCTATTAGGTGTGTTGGGGACACAAGAGACTTCTTGCTTTGTGGTTGCAGGGTTGCATGAGAGGGATATCTTTGACCTCTTCCTCCCTGAGTTCGATAAACCTTGGGTAATCCACTTAAGGGAAACTTGCTGCTGTTCTACAAACCTCTGCTCTTGGAGGCCCAACACTGTCTACAAGAATAGAAGCTCCCGTAGACATCACCCCAATAGTTGGAGGATTGGGACGCCTTGCGTCTTCAACCTTCGTACATTCCCATAAAACTTATGAGTTTATGTAGTCTCACCAAATTATATTCTATCATCTTGCAATAAGGTCTTAGATATCACATATATCTCATACCTTGCTTATTTCTGAAAACAAAATTTCCAGCTCCTTACATTTCAAACGGATTTGATCTTCAAGTTTCACGGAGACAAGATGACTTTAGGTACTAATTGAAACCATAGCTCTTTGAATCAACAATGTGAGGTTTACTAAAAGTTTGCACTAGGACTTAATCATTTCTTGATTCTTTAACAATACGGTACCAGTCCGTAAAGTTTCTTGTCAGATTTTAACAGTATTTCTATCTCAATTACAAGACTAGCGCTTGGTAGAAAACGGATGTCAATACTACAAATTAATTCAAAATACTACTCAGACTATGTTTATGATAATTAGTTCATGTTTTAATCTAATTACTAATGAACTCCCACTTAATACAACATCCCTCATAGTGTTAAGTGGTACACGATCCAGATCCACTACACCAAAACCGATCATCACGTGAGATGATGTAGCTTCAATGGTGAACATCAACATGTTGATCATATCATCCATATGACTCGTGTTCAACCTTTCGGTTTCCGTTGTCCCGAGGCCATGTCTGTACATGCTAGGCTCGTCAAGCAAACCCAAGTATTCCGCGTGTGCAACATGGCTTACACCCGTTGTATGTGAACGTTGAGTCTATCACATCCGATCATCACGAGATGCTTCGAAACAACGAACTATATCAACGGTGCATACGAGGGGACAACACTTTATTATCTTGATATTAATGTGAGGGATCATCTTATAATGCTACCGTCACGTTCTAAGCAAAATAAGATGCATAAAGGATTAACATCACATGCAATTCATATGTGATATGATATGGCCCTTTAGTCTTTGCGCCTTCGATCTTCATCTCCAAAGCACGGACATGATCTCCATCATCAACGGGCATGATCTCCATCATCGTCGGCGTAGCGTCAAGGTCCATGGCGCCGTCTTCATGGTTGTTCACCGCATGTAGCAACTATTACAACTACTTTGAAATAATACTCAACATGAAATATAAAGACAACCATAAGGCTCCTGCCGGTTGCCACAATACAATAATGATCATCTCATACATATTCATCATCACATCATGGCCATATCACATCACCAAACCCCGCAAAAACAAGTTAGACGTCTCTAATTTGGTTTGCATATTTTACGTGGTTTAGGGTTTTCGAGTAAGATCTAATCTACCTACGAACATGAACCACAACGGTGATACTAGTGTTGTCAATAGAAAGAGTAAATTGAATCTTCACTATGGTGGGAGAGACAGACACCCGCAAAGCCACTTATGCAATACAAGTTGCATGTCGAACGTGGAGCAAGTCTCATGAACGCGGTCATGTAAAGTTAGCCCGAGCCGCTTCATCCCACCATGCCACAAAGATGCAAAGTACTCGAACTAAAGACAACAAAGCATCAACGCCCACAAACAATTGTATTCTACTCGTGCAACCATCTATGCATAGACACGGCTCTGATACCACTGTAGGGATACGTTGCATAGAAAACAAAAAATTTCCTACCGCGAACACGCAATCCAAGCCAAGATGCAATCTAGAAGACGGTAGCAACGAGGGGATGATCGAGACTCACCCTTGAAGATTTCCAAAGCCTACAAGATGAGGCTCTTGTTGCTGCGGCAGATGTTCACTTGCCGCTTGCAAAAGCGCCTAGAAGATCTTGATCACGACGCCACGAACGGGCAGCACCTCCGTACTCGGTCACACGTTCGGTTGTTGATGAAGACGACGTCCACCTCCCCGTTCCAGCGGGCAGCGTAAGTAGTAGCTCCTCTTGAATCCGACAGCACGACGGCGTGGTGTCGGTGGCGGTGGAGAATCCCGGCGGAGCTTCGCTAAGCGTGCGGGGAAGAAGGAGGAGTGGGGCGGCTAGGGTTTGGGGAGAGGGGGCGCCGGCCATCTAGGTGGTGCGGCCACCTTGTTGTGTTGGGGTGGCCGGCCCCCTCCCCTTGGCCCTCATTATATAGGTGGAACACCCAAGAGTTGGTCTACAAGTCTTCGAATAAGACCCCAAACCAAAACCTTCCATATGACATGAAACCTACCCAAGCTAGGACTCCCACTAGAGGTGGGATTCCCACCTTCCCTTGGGAGGGGGTGGCCGGCCACCTTAGGTGGAGTCCACCTGGGACTCCACCCCTTAGGGTTGGCCGGCCATGGTGGTGGAGTCCCTTCGGGACTCCGCCTTCCAAAGTGACTTTCTTTCCGAAATATTCTAGAACCTTCTAGAACCTTCCATAAATGCACCGGATCATTTTCAAACACATAAAATGACTTCCTATATATGAATCTTATTCTCCGGACCATTCCGGAACTCCTCGTGATGTCCGGGATCTCATCCGGGACTTCGAACAAATATTCGAACTCCATTCCATATTCAAGTTCTACCATTTCAACATCAAACCTTAAGTGTGTCACCCTACGGTTCGTGAACTATGTGGACATGGTTGAGTACTCACTCCGACCAATAACCAATAGCGGGATCTGGAGATCCATAATGGCTCCCACATATTCAATGATGACTTAGTGATCGAATGGACCATTCACATACGATACCAATTCCCTTTGTCACGCGATATTTCACTTGTCCGAGGTTTGATCATCGGTATCACTCTATACCTTGTTCAACCTCGTCTCCTGACAAGTACTCTTTACTCGTACCGTGGTATGTGGTCTTTTATGAACTTATTCATATGCTTGCAAGATGATACGTCTCCGACGTATCGATAATTTCTTATGTTCCATGCCACATTATTGATGATATCTACATGTTTTGTACATATTATATGTCATATTTATGCGTTTTCCGGAACTAACCTATTGACGAGATGCCGAAGGGCCAGTTCCTGTTTTCTGCTGTTTTTGGTTTCAGAAATCCTAGTAAGGAAATATTCTCGGAATCGGACGAAATCAACGCCCAGCATCCTATTTTTCCACGAAGCTTCCAGAACACCCGAGAGCCACCAGAGGGGAGCCCTGGTGGGCCCAGATGATAGGGCGGCGCGGCCAGGGTGTGGGCCGCGCCCCCCTATTGTGTCACCGCCTCGTCGCCTCCCCGACTCCGCCTCTTCGCCTATTTAAAGGTCCCTGACCTAAAACCTCGAGACGGAAAAGCCACGGTACGAGAAACCTTCCAGAGCCGCCGCCATCGCGAAGCCAAGATCTGGGGGACAGGAGTCTCTGTTCCGGCACGCCGCCGGGACGGGAAGTGCCCCGGAAGGCTCCTCCATCGACACCACCGCCATCTCCATCAACGCTGTTGTCTCCCATGAGGAGGGAGTAGTTCTCCATCGAGGCTCGGGGCTGTACCGGTAGCTATGTGGTTAATCTCTCTCCTATGTACTTCAATACAATAATCTCATGAACTGCCTTACATGATTGAGATTCATATGATGATGCTTGTAATCTAGATGTCATTATGCTAGTCAAGTGGATTTTACTTATGTGATCTCCGGAGACTCCTTGTCCCACGTGTGTAAAGGTGACAGTGTGTGCACCGTGTGGGTCTCTTAGGCTATATTTCACAGAATACTTATTCACTGTTATGAATGGCATAGTGAAGTGCTAATTTATATCTCTTTATGATTGCAATGTGTTTTGTATCACAATTTATCTGTGTGCTACTCTAGTGATGTTATTAAAGTAGTTTATTCCTCTTGCACGGTGTAATGGTGACAAGTGTGTGCATCGTGTAGTACTTGGCGTAGGCTATGATTGTGATCTCTTGTAGATTATGAAGTTAACTATTGCTATGATGGTATTGATGTGATCTATGCCTCCTTTCGTAGTGTGAAGGTGACAGTGTGCATGCTATGTTAGTACTTGGTTTGGTTATGTTGATCTGTCATGCACTCTAAGGTTATTTAAACATGAACATCGAATATTGTGGAGCTTGTTAACTCCGGCATTGAGGATTCATGTAATCCTACACAGTTAGTGGTGTTCATCATCCAACAAGAGAGTGTAGAGTCTAGCATCTATTTATTTATTCTGTTATGTGATCAATGTTGAGAGTGTCCACTAGTGAAAGTATGATCCCTAGGCCTTGTTCCTAAATACTGCTACCGCTGCTTGTTTCTTGTTTTACTCGCATCTCGTACTTCCTGCAATATTACCACCATCAACTCGCACGCCAGACAAGCACTTTTCTCGGCGCCGTTACTACTGCTCATACTTATTCATACCACCTGTATTTCACTATCTCTTCGCCAAACTAGTGCACCTATTAGGTGTGTTGGGGACACAAGAGACTTCTTGCTTTGTGGTTGCGGGGTTGCATGAGAGGGATATCTTTGACCTCTTCCTCCCCGAGTTCGATAAACCTTGGGTGATCCACTTAAGGAAACTTGCTGCTGTTCTACAAACCTCTGCTCTTGGAGGCCCAACACCGTCTACAAGAATAGAAGCACCCGTAGACATCAAGCACTTTTCTCGGCGCCGTTGCCGGGGAGGAAAGGTAAAGGCTCTCATATTCCGGTCCCGGGTAAAGTACTTTTCACGGCGCCGTTGTGTGTGTGCTCGAAGCTATTTCCTTTAGATCCTGCAATTGCATCTTTTTGTTTCTTGTTTACACTAGTTTGGCATAATGGACAACAATGAGCTTCTTATTCTATTTCCTGATTTAAGACATGGATGGTTTGATGCGAAAATTAAAAAACCTATGGAATCTTATTTGCATGCTAGTAGTAATATTAGTATGAACGCTTTGAACACCATTGTTGGTAATGATATGGAAAATTCTAAGCTCGGGGAAGCTGGCTTTGATGAGCATGATATTTTTAGTCCCCCAAGCATTGAGGAGAAAATTTACTTTGATTATAATGATATTGGTCTTTTAATATCGCCTGTTATGGAGGATAAATTTGATTATGATTACAATATGCCTCCTATATTTGATGATGAGAATAATAATGATAGCTACTTTGTTGAATTTGCTCCCACTATTACCAATAAAATTGATTATGCTTATGTGGAGAGTAATAATTTTATGCATGAGACTCATGATAAGAATGCTTTATGTGATACTTATATTGTTGAGTTTGCTCATGATGCTACTGGATATTACTATGAGAGAGGAAAATATGGTTGTAGAAATTTTCATGTTACTAAAACACCTCTCTATGTGCTGAAATTTTTGAAGTTACACTTGTTTTATCTTTCTATGCTTGTTGCATCATGCTTCATGAATTTGTTTATTTACAAGATTCTTTTTCATAGGAAGCATGTTAGACTTAAATTTGTTTTGAATTTGCCTCTTGATGATCTCTTTTGCTTCAAATACTATCTCTTGCGAGTGCATCATTAAAACTGCTGAGCCCATCCTAATGGCTATAAAGAAAGAACTTCTTGGGAGATAACCCATGTGTTTATTTTGCTACAGTACTTTTATTTTATTTGAGTCTTGGAAGTTGTTACTACTGTAGCAACCTCTCCTTATCTTATTTTATTGCATTTGTTGTGCCAAGTAAAGTCTTTGATAGTAAAGTCAATACTAGATCTAGATTACTGCGCAGAAACAGATTTCTTATTGTCACGAATCTGGGCCTATTCTCTGTAGGCAACTCATAAAATTATGCCAATTTACGTGAGTGATCCTCAGATATGTACGCAACTTTCATTCAATTTGGGCATTTTCATCTGAGCAATTCTGGTGCCTCAATAAAATTCGTCTTTACGAACTGTTCTGTTTTGACAGATTCTGCCTTTTATTTCGCACTGCTTCTTTCGCTGTGTTGGGTGGATTTATTTGTTCCATTACCTTCCAGTAGCTTTGGGAAATGTCCAGAAGTGTTAAGAATGATTGTGTCACCTCTGAACATGTGAATTTTTTATTATGCACTAACCCTCTAATGAGTTTGTTTTGAGTTTGGTGTGGAGGAAGTTTTCAAGGGTCAAGAGAGGAGGATGATATACTATGATCAAGAAGAGTGAAGAGTCTAAGCTTGGGGATGCCCCCGTGGTTCATCCCTGGATATTTTAAGAAGACTCAAGCGTCTAAGCTTGGGGATGCCCAAGGCATCCCCTTCTTCATCGACAACTTATCAGGTTCCTCCCCTGAAACTATATTTTTATTCCATCACATCTTATGTACTTTGCTTGGAGCGTCGGTTTGTTTTTGTTTTTTGTTTTTGTTTGAATAAAATAGATCCTAGCATTCATTGTGTGGGAGAGAGACACGCTCCGCTGTTGCATATGGACAAATATGTCCTTAGGCTTTACTCATAGTATTCATGGCGAAGGTTGAATCTTCTTCGTTAAATTGTTATATGGTTGGAATCGGGAAATGCTACATGTAGTAATTGGTAGAATGTCTTGAATAATTTGATACTTGGCAATTGTTGTGCTCATTTTTGAGCTCTTGCATCATATACTTTGCACTCATTAATGAAGAAACACCCAGAGCTTGCTAAATTTGGTTTGCATATTTGGTCTCTCTAAAGTCTAGATAATTTCTAGTATTGAGTTTTGAACAACAAGGAAGACGGTGTAGAGTCTTATAATGTTTAAAATATGTCTTTTATGTGAGTTTTGCTGCACCGGTTCATCCTTGTGTTTGTTTCAAATAACCTTGCTAGCCTAAACCTCGTATCGAGAGGGAATACTTCTCATGCATCCAAAATCCTTGAGCCAACCACTATGCCATTTGTGTCCACCATACCTACCTACTACATGGTATTTCTCCGCCATTCCAAAGTAAATTGCTTGAGTGCTACCTTTAAAATTTCCATTCTTTACCTTTGCAATATATAGCTCATGGGACAAATAGCTTAAAAACTATTGTGGTATTGAATATGTACTTATGCACTTTATCTCTTATTAAGTTGCTTGTTGTGCGATAACCATGTTTCCTGGGGACGCCATCAACACTTTGTTGAATATCATGTGAGTTGCTATGCATGTCCGTCTTGTCTGAAGTAAGGGAGATCTACCACTTTAATGGTTAGAGCATGCATATTGTTAGAGAAGAACATTGGGCCGCTAACTAAAGCCATGAATCATGGTGGAAGTTTCAGTTTTGGACATATATCCTCAATCTCATATGAGAACACTAATTGTTGCAACATGCTTATGCATTAAAGAGGAGTCCATTATCTCGTTGTCTATGTTGTCCCGGTATGGATGTCTAAGTTGAGAATAATCAAAAGCGAGAAATCCAAAATGCGAGCTTTCTCCTTAGACCTTTGTACGAGCGGCATGGAGGTACCCCTTTGTGACACTTGGTTAAAACATGTGTATTGCGATGATCCCGGTAGTCCAAGCTAATTAGGACAAGGTGCGGGCACTATTAGTATACTATGCATGAGGCTTGCAACTTGTAAGATATAACTTACATAATACATATGCTTTATTACTACCGTTGACAAAATTGTTCATGTTTTCAAAATAAAAGCTCTAGCACAAATATAGCAATCGATGCTTTCCTCTTTGAAGGACCTTTCTTTTACTTTTATGTTGAGTCAGTTCACCTATTTCTCTCCACCTCAAGAAGCAAACACTTGTGTGAACTGTGCATTGATTCCTACATACTTGCATATTGCACTTGTTATATTACTCTATGTTGACAATTATCCATGAGATATACATGTTATAAGTTGAAAGCAACCGCTGAAACTTAATATTCCTTTGTGTTGCTTCAATACCTTTACTTTGATTTATTGCTTTATGAGTTAACTTTTATGCAAGACTTATTGATGCTTGTCTTGAAGTACTATTCATGAAAAGTCTTTGCGTTATGATTCATTTGTTTACTCATGTCATTACCATTGTTTTGATCGCTGCATTCATTACAGATGCTTACAATAGTATGATCAAGGTTATGATGGCATGTCACTCCAGAAATTATTCGTGTTATCGTTTACCTGCTCGGGACGAGCGAGAACTAAGCTTGGGGATGCCGATACGTCTCCGACGTATCGATAATTTCTTATGTTCCATGCCACATTATTGATGATATCTACATGTTTTGTACACATTATATGTCATATTTATGCGTTTTCCGGAACTAACCTATTGACGAGATGCCGAAGGGCCAGTTCTCGTTTTCGCTGTTTTTGGTTTCGGAAATCCTAGTAAGGAAATATTCTCGGAATCGGACGAAATCAACGCCCAGCATCCTATTTTTCCACGAAGCTTCCAGAACACCCGAGAGCCACCAGAGGGGAGCCCTGGTGGGCCCAGATGATAGGGCGGCGCGGCCAGGGTGTGGGTCGCGCCCCCCTATTGTGTCACCGCCTCGTCGCCTCCCCGACTCCGCCTCTTCGCCTATTTAAAGGTCCCTGACCTAAAACCTCGAGACGGAAAAGCCACGGTACGAGAAACCTTCCAGAGCCGCAGCCATCGCGAAGCCAAGATCTGGGGGACAGGAGTCTCTGTTCCGGCACGCCGCCGGGACGGGGAAGTGCCCCCGGAAGGCTGCTCCATCGACACCACCGCCATCTCCATCAACGCTGCTGTCTCCCATGAGGAGGGAGTAGTTCTCCATCGAGGCTCGGGGCTGTACCGGTAGCTATGTGGTTAATCTCTCTCCTATGTACTTCAATACAATAATCTCATGAGCTGCCTTACATGATTGAGATTCATATGATGATGCTTGTAATCTAGATGTCATTATGCTAGTCAAGTGGATTTTACTTATGTGATCTCCGGAGACTCCTTGTCCCACGTGTGTAAAGGTGACGAGTGTGTGCACCGTGTGGGTCTCTTAGGCTATATTTCACGAATACTTATTCACTCGTTATGAATGGCATAGTGAAGTGCTTATTTATATCTCTTTATGATTGCAATGTGTTTTGTATCACAATTTATCTCGTGTGCTACTCTAGTGATGTTATTAAAGTAGTTTATTCCTCCTGCATGGTGTAATGGTGACAGTGTGTGCATCGTGTAGTACTTGGCGTAGGCTATGATTGTGATCTCTTGTAGATTATGAAGTTAACTATTGCTATGATGGTATTGATGTGATCTATGACTCCTTTCGTAGTGTGAAGGTGACAGTGTGCATGCTATGTTAGTACTTGGTTTGGTTATGTTGATCTGTCATGCACTCTAAGGTTATTTAAACATGAACATCGAATATTGTGGAGCTTGTTAACTCCGGCATTGAGGGTTCATGTGATCCTACACGATTAGTGGTGTTCATCATCCAACAAGAGAGTGTAGAGTCTAGCATCTATTTATTTATTCTGTTATGTGATCAATGTTGAGAGTGTCCACTAGTGAAAGTATGATCCCTAGGCCTTGTTCCTAAATACTGCTACCGCTGCTTGTTTACTGTTTTACTGCATCTGTACTTCCTGCAATATTACCACCATCAATCACACGCCAGCCGTCAACACCCGGATTTTTAAGTCCGGATGCCTATTATGCC